>NC_134556.1:0-300000 GCF_025594145.1 Primulina tabacum | reverse complement strand
AGCCGAACAAGAACTCGAACGAGCCACTGAACCGTCACAGCAAGTTGCTGTCCAAAAATACAAGAGCTGTGCTTGGTTTGCTTGCGTCGTTTGCGAGGCTAATGGCCATTGTGGCTTGAACCACCGACCAAAACCTCTTACCAACGTCCCAAGGAATGATTCGAACCATGGCTAAGGGCTTTAAACCAGCCATAATTCGGAATATTCCAGCAACAATCGAAAAGATTCACCCGAGAGCACCTTTGCATGCGCGTGTGGTGTTTAGTGGCCATTTGGTTGACCATGGCACGACCTAGACATCTAGGGGTATGGTATGAACCGTGGCTACAGGCCATAGGCCAAACAAGATCCACACCAAACCACCAAAACCGAACCATACATGCTGTAAAATGAAGAGGGGCGAAAGGGTGCAGGGCTGTTCTTGGAGTTTTATTTAAAAACCGATTACCCATGGACCAAGCCACCAAAAGGGCGACTTAGTCACGTCTTAAACATGCTAGGGAAGTGATCTAACCAAGGCTATAGGCCCCTAGGGCGGCCAAGATCAGAAGCTTCCCTTTTTGACAGCAAGACACAAGAAATCAAGTGCACATGACCTGTGCTTGGGGAGTTGCTGTCAATTTTCGTTTCCAGCGGGTGAGGGGCTTGAATGAATGGACCATTATGATCCTAACATGTCCGAGTACATGTCTAGATGCAGCATTCATAGCCTTGAGTCGAACCAATACCTGTAACCATCAACACAAAAGAAATCGTGAAGCTTGAAATGAAAACCGAAATTCTGCACTTTTATTTTTCTGAAAATTCTTGATGGATTTCGGTTTATGGCCATAGAAATCATGATCATGCAATGAAAATAATTGATAATAGGACTTTATTGATGAGTCAAGGAAGAATATATGCATGCCTGGTTCGTTTTGAAAGAAAACGAAAGAACGAGACGATCTGGCGCGGAGGAGGTGGAGCGCTTTCTATTCTACCTTGCTTCTTACTCGATTATCTCCTATCTTCCTAGCTATGGAACCCACGGTTTTTTCTTCTCAATTTCACTCTGAATTTTGAGATTAGGGAGAGGAGAATGATGGTTGGAAAGGTGAGGGGGGAGATCCACTAATAAAGTGATTTAAAATGCAAAACCAAGTCTACCTCTCATTCAAATTTTAAATTTGTTTGAACAAGTATTCTTGGAGTTGCATGGCCGATTGTCCATGAATAATTAGACTAGGATATTGCTTACTAATAATTTAATTAAGGTTGATTAATAATTAAAAAGATTATCATAAAAAAAATGACAATGAATGGGTCCAAGATGATGAGTTGGCAAGGCAATACACAATCCACTAGGGCCGAAATTCTCACAAATAAATGGAGGGGAATTCTTTTCTAACTAGTAAATTTATAACCCTTAAAAGCCTCACTAATCCTTTAATTAATTTAGTGAATTAATCCTTTAATTATTGGAACTTAAGTGAACTTATTATTTCCTACTCACCTCAAGTAATTAAATTAAATCCTCAAATCTCCTTTTTAACTTAAATGAACTTATTTGCTAGCTAAAATAAATTCTGGAAATGATTTCTAAATCTTAAATTTTATCTCTAAACTCCAACTCCAGTCCGGCCTCACTGAAATAACTGAAAGAATAAAATTAAAACTATTGAAATGAAATAATTAACTTTAAAGAAAGGCACTTTAAATACTCATGCAACAAAAATCATTTTAATTTAAATACTAGAATTATGCATGGTTTATACGTAGTCTAAGTTACGGGTTCTACAATCCTTCCCCCTTAAAAGAAATTTCGTCCTCGAAATTAAAACTCACCGAATAACTCGGGGTAACGATCTCTCATCTCCGACTCAGACTCCCATGTAGCTTCCTCCTCTGAATGGTTGAGCCATCTGACTTTGACTCGCTTAACCAGCTTGTTCTGGAGCTTCTTCTCCTGCCTGTCTAGGATCTCCACTGGCCTCTCCTCATAAGATAGGTTCGGAGTAAGCTGCAACGGCTCAAAGTTCAGGACATGCGAAGGGTTCGCCATGTACTTCCTCAGCATGGAGACGTGGAACACATTGTGTACTCCGGCCAGATTCGGCGGAAGAGCCACACGATAAGCTAGCGTCCCAACTCTGTCGAGGATCTCAAATGGTCCAATGAATCTCGGACCGAGCTTCCCTTTCTTGCCAAATCTCATGACAACCCTTCATAGGTGCCACCTTCACAAAGACATGGTCGCCGACAGCAAACTCTAAATCTCTCCTCCGCTGATCGGCATAACTCTTCTGTCGACTCAGAGCAGTCCTTATTCTATCACGGATCCGGGCTACTACATCGACAGTCTGCTGAATAATATCTGGACCCAACTCTGCTCTCTCTCCAACTTCATCCCAATGAACAGGAGATCTACACTTGCGGCCATATAGTGCTTCATACGGAGCCATACCAATGGAAGACTGGAAGCTGTTGTTGTAGGTGAACTCAACCAATGGCAAGTTCGACTCCCAACTCCCTGAGAAATCAATGACGCAAGCACGGAGAAGATCCTCTAAAATCTGAATGACTCGCTCTGACTGCCCATCTGTCTGCGGATGGAAAGCTGTGCTAAACAGCAACTTCGTACCCATAGTCGAATGCAAACTCTTCCAAAATGAGGAAGTGAATCTTGGATCTCTGTCAGATACGATAGAAACTGGAATACCATGGAGTCGGACTATCTATCGGATATACAGCTCTGCATACTGAACCATGGTAAAAGTCGTCTTAATAGGCAAGAAGTGCGCTGACTTGGTAAGACGATCTACAATCACCTAGATAGCATTCGATCCTCTGGCTGACCTCGACAATCCGGTCACAAAGTCCATGGTAACATTCTCCCACTTCCACTCGGGAATAGGGAGAGGCTTGAGCAAACCTGCTGGTCTCTGATGCTCCGCTTTCACTAATTGGCAAGTCAGACACTCGGACACAAATCGCCTGATATCCTTCTTCATCCCTGGCCACCAATACAATAGCTGCAGATCCTTGTACATCTTCGTACTCCCTGGATGAATAGAGTACGGCGACGTATGGGCTTCTGATAAGATATCTGCTCGGATAGAATCACTGCTAGGAACCCATATCCTGTCTCGGTATCTCACAATACCATCACTGACTGAATACAAGACACTGCCCTTGGCCTCATCCCTCTGCTTCCACTTTGCTAACTACTCATCTGATGACTGACCACTGCGAATACGGTCCAAAAGGGAAGACTGAATGGTCAAGGTAGATAGACGGGGAACTCTACCTTGAGGATAAGTCTCAAGATCAAACCTCTGCATCTCAATCTGAAGAGGTCTCGACACTGTCAAATGAGCCATCACTGCGACTTTTCTGCTCAATGCATCCGCAACTACATTAGCTTTACCCGGGTGGTAGCTAATGTCACAGTCATAATCCTTCACAAGCTCCAACCAACGCCTCTGACGCATGTTCAGCTCCTTATGCATAAAGAAATACTTGAGGCTCTTGTGGTCGGTAAAGATCTGGCACTTCTCTCCATGCAGATAATGCCTCCAAATCTTCAAGGCAAAAACTACGGCGGCCAACTCTAGATCATGGGTAGGATAGTTCTTCTCATGAGTCTTCAACTGTCTAGAAGCATAAGCTATCACTTTCCCATGCTGCATCAATACTGCGCCAAGACCGAGCTTCGAAGCATCGGTATACAGAACAAATTCACCGGACCCTGACGGCACTGGCCAAAACTGGTGCTGAGATAAGAGCTTGCTTCAAAGTATCGAAGCTCTTCTGACACTCCTCGCTCCAAACAAATTTCACATTCTTCTTGGTCAGTGCTGTGAGTGGAACTGCAATCGAAGAGAATCCCTTAATGAACTTCCGATAATATCCTGCTAAGCCAAGAAAACTGCGGATCTCTGATGCATTTTGCGGCACAACCCAATCTCTGACTGCTGCAACTTTCGCTAGGGTCTACCTCAATACCACTGCTGGATACAATGTGGCCTAAGAACGCCACCTTCTCTAACCAGAATTCGCATTTACTGAACTTTGCGAATAATTTGTGCTTTTACAATGTCTGCAACACTGTGGCCAGATGCCTGCTGTGATCCTCCCGATTCTTGGAGTAGACAAGAATGTCATCTATGAACACTATCACAAACTGCTCGAGGTATGGCTGAAATACGCGATTCATGAGATCCATGAAGATTGCTGGCGCATTCGTCAAACCGAACGGCATCACAAGAAACTCGTAGTGACCATAACGAGTCCTGAAAGCTGTCTTTGAAACATCAACATCTCTCACCTTCAACTGGTGATAACCGGAACGCAGATCTATGTTAGAGAAAATTGAAGCTCCCTGCAACTGGTCAAAAAGATCCTCAATCCTCGAAAGTGGGTATTTATTCTTCACTGTAACCCTGTTCAACTCCCGATAGTCAATACAAAGCCTCATCGTGCCATCTTTCTTCTTAACAAATAAGACTGGCGCGCCCCAAGGTGAGAAACTAGGGCGAATGAACTCCTTGTCAAGAAGTTCCTGAATCTGCTTCTTAAGCTCTGCCATCTATGTCGGTGCAAGTCGGTACGGTGCTTTTGAAATTGGAGCCGTACCTGGCATAAGCTCTATGAAAAACTCCACCTCTCTCTCAGGTGGCATACCAAAGACGTCCTCAGGAAAAACGTCTAAGAAGTCTCTAACAATCGGAACATCTGAGGGTGTCTGACTGGGTGCCTCGGGGACAGATACAAAGGTTGCTAGAAACGCTCGACACCCTCTATGCATGAGCTTTCTAGCCTGAACATATGGAATAATACGTGGTAGAGGAAAGTACCTGTCGGGCTCAAATAAGAACTGCGTCATTCCAGGCAGTCGGACTAGAACAGATCTCCGCTGGAAGTCAATCAAAACTCTGTTCCGCAGTAGCCAATCCATCCCTAGTATAATGTCAAACTCTGGCATCGACAGTACGATCAGATCCGCATAAACAAGGTTGCCATGGAGCTCAAGATCTATGTCTCGGATTACATTGGTGGCTGCCATCTCCTCACCAGACGGCAGTACTACGGAATAGGCTATATCTAGCCCAATGGTCTTAACTTTGAGGAAATTAGCAAAGACCTCTGAAATGAATGAGTGGGTGGCCCCTGAATCTATCAAGGCCTTCGTAGCGAAACCGGATATAAAAATTCTCCCTGAAAGATCGGAACTCTAAGTTGAACCCAATAGTTACAAAGGCTAAACTTATAGACATGCAAAGGTTGAAGTTCTTCTAACTTAAATTTCCAAAATATTACAAAGTAGAGCATGCAATCCTAACGCAATTCTATGTTCAAAATATTAACCCAAAACATTAAATTCCAAATGCAGACTCAAAGCTTAAGGTACCTGCCATCAGCATAGTATCGGGGTTCGTCTCCGTCGCATGGAGAGCAAACACTCTGCCCTGGGTAGGCAGGTTCCTTTGAGGGCACTGCAGAAATAAGTGGTCTGGACTACCACACCTATAACACTTTCCTGAGCCGTACAAACATGCTCCAGGATGGCGACGTGAACACTTAGGACAGACTGGGCGCTCAGGAGCCCTCGGGGCTGGGCGTCCCCGCTGCTGCTGCTGGCCTCTATTTCTAGGCGGCCCGTGAAAAGGCCTCTTGTTTTGCTGAGGAGGAGGGCGGTGCGGTACCTGGGCTGGTCGCTTTCCCAAGCGCTCTCTCTCGATATCACGCTGATCCTGCTCTGCGGCTAGGGCTTTGGAGACAGCGACCTCATAAGAAGTAGGGTCAGACACCCTAACATCACGGCGCAAGATCGGCCGTAGACCCACCAGAAAATTCATCATCTTGGCTCTAGCATCGTTTGCGATCAGGGGTACAAAATGACAACCCCTCTCGAACTTACGGATGAACTCCGTAACAGTCATATCTCCTTGCCTCAAGCTCATAAACTCAGTGGTCAACCTGGTGCGCACTTCCTCAGCAAAGTATTTGGAGTAGAACACCTCCGTGAAACGTGCCCAAGTCAGGGTAGCCAAGTCAAGGGCTACTGAAGCTCCTTCCCACCATAAGCGGGCGTCTCCTCCGAAAAGATAAGAGGCACAACGAACTCGATCCGCATCGCCAAGCTCCATGAAATCAAAAATAACCTCGAGGGACTTGATCTAGCCCTCGGCAATCATGGGGTCAGACGTCCCAGAAAACTCTTTCGGACGCATCTTCATGAATCTTTCGTAGACAGCCTCGGGCCCTGTCGGCCTGGTCGCCACAGCATTGTTCCCCGCAAACTGTGCGAAGAACTGAGTCATCCCAGCTAACATCTGGGCATTCATGTCCGGTGGAGGTGGAGGTGGTAAGTCTCTCTCCTGCCTCGGCTCCTCTCTGCCCTCTCGGCGAGGCTCATCCTCAGTAGGGTGCTCAAGGATGTGTCTAGGGGGCATACTGTTCCATACATAACCCATACGTAACTAACATGCATAATTCCATAATTTATTTAAATTTAAATACTGAACAAATAAAATGAATCTGGACATACAATGCTTCATGAAATCATGCCGTTAAGAAAATAATTCACGCTTTAAAGAAAATGCGTAAATATAAACTTACAGATCGAAGACGTGACTTCGTGATCTTCTCTTGGTCAGTAGTAGTACAACCCTATACAGAACCACTGCTCTGATACCATCTGTAAGAGGCCTAAAATCCGTACCTGGAAATTTGCGGAAAATTTAAAATTTTTCTTTTTAAATAATTAAAATTGCCTCCTTCATAAATGAACTTATAAATAAAGTTTGATGTTCAATGTGGCAGCGGAAGAATTAACATTTTTGAAATAACAGTAAAAAGTTTTTCCAATAATAATTAAAACATTTGAGCCATCAATTAAAAATAAATGCTTAACTGAGGTCCTCGGGTCCTACTACTGCCGACTCGAGTATGCTCACTGGTCCCCGCCGTCGGCCCCTGGCATCATCAGAACCTACAACAATCAAGTCTAGTGAGTCTAAAGACTCAACATACATATATCGTAAATAACGAGTAAATACTATTGTAAAATTTCATGGAATAAAAATGTCATGTCATGAGGCATATCGTAAAAGTGTCGTGTCATGATTAATTATAATACGTGCATAACTGAACTGAAAATATCATGGTAAAAATGTTTGCTTCTTGGAGCCCTGTACTGAAATAGCCTGTAATAATTTTCCTGGTGAGATTATGGTATACACAAGTGGCCCCTGTACTGAAACTGACCGGTAACTGGCGACCGTGTTATAAAATGCTCCCATGACCGGTAAATGGCGATCAGATAAAATAGTAAACGTCTGATCAGACTGTAGCCACAGTATACTGGGTGAAACAAACTCAACTGACCGGTAACTGGCGACCGGACCGGTAACTGGCGACCGGATTTAGCAATAATCCCATGATAGTGTAATGGCCACAAGCAATATCGCATAATCTCAAAAATGAACATTTTAAATATTTATGCACGTAATATAATTAAATGGCACAATTAAATATCATGTAATAATTTATTGCTTGGATTGGATCGCTTCCAGGCTCGCTGCAACCTAAATATGTCATGAAAAATATGCAATAGATTTATGGGACCAAACTATGCAATAACATTCTAAAATGTGACAATTACGCCTACCGACTTCGTATTTAATCATGACTCTGAACCAACCCGAACCAACACTGAACCGTCATGTAGTCATGATTAAAATACGCCTAAAATGGTGAGGGCCGAAATCTAGGTGAATGGAGGCCAAAACAAGAAACGCTCTTTCGAGAGTCAATTTGGCACATCGCACCGTAAATTCTTGTACGACCTCAAAAATGAACCGAATGACGAATGGTCAAAAACATGATCTTCCTAACTCAATGAGGCACTGTCCAGTCCAAGGCCATAGGCTAAAAGCCGAACGAGAACTCGAACGAGCCACTGAACCGTCACAGCAAGTTGCTGTCCAAAAATACAGCAGCCGTGCTTGGTTTGCTTGCGTCGTTTGCGAGGCTAATGGTCATTGGGGCTTGAACCACCGACCAAAACCTCTTACCAACGTCCCAAGGAATGATTTGAACCATGGCTAAGGGCTTTAAACCAGCCATAATTTGGAATATTCCAGCAACAATCGAAAAGATTCACCCGAGAGCACCTTTGCATGCGCGTGTGGTGTTTAGCTTTGCTTGCTATCTTGTGTCGTTCCAGTGGCCATTTGGTTGACCATGGCACGACCTAGACATCTAGGGGTATGGTATGAACTATGGCTACAGGCCATAGGCCAACCAAGATCCACACCAAACCACCAAAACCGAACCATACATGCTGTAAAATGAAGAGGGGCGAAAGGGTGCAGGGCTGTTCTTGGAGTTTTATTTAAAAACGGATTACCCATGGACCAAGCCACCAAAAGGGTGACTTAGTCACATCTTAAACATGTTAGGAAAGTGATCTAACCAAGGCTATAGGCCCCTAGGGCGGCCAAGATCAGAAGCTTCCCTTTTTGACAACAAGACACAAGAAATCAAGTGCACATGAGCTGTGCTTGGGGAGTTGCTGTCAATTTTCGTTTCCAGCGGGTGAGGGGCTTGAATGAATGGACCATTATCATCCTAACATGTCCTAGTACATGTCTAGATGCAGCATTCGTAGCCTTGAGTCGAACCAATACCTGTAACCATCAACACAAAAGAAATCGTGAAGCTTGAAATGAAAACCGAAATTCTGCACTTTTATTTTTCTGAAAATTCTTGATGGATTTCGGTTTATGGCCATAGAAATCATGATCATGCAATGAAAATAATTGATTATAGGACATGATTGAAGAGTCAAGGAAGAATATATGCATGCTTGGTTCGTTTTGAAAGAAAACGAAAGAACGAGACGATCCGGCGCGGAGGAGGTGGAGCGCTTTCTATTCTACCTTGCTTCTTACTCGATTATCTCCTATCTTCCTAGCTATGGAACCCACGGTTTTTTCTTCTCAATTTCACTCTGAATTTCGAGATTAGGGAGAGGAGAATGATGGTTGGAAAGGTGAGGGGGAAGATCCACTAATAAAGGGATTTAAAATGCAAGACCAAGTCTACCTCTCATTCAAATTTTAAATTTGTTTGAACAAGTCTTCTTGGAGTTGCATGGCCAATTGTCCATGAATAATTAGACTAGGATATTGCTTACTAATAATTTAATTAAGGTTGATTAATAATTAAAAAGATTATCATAAAAAAATGGCAATGAATGGGTCCAAGATGATGAGTTGGCAAGGCAATACACAATCCACTAGGGCCGAAATTCTCACAAATAAATGGAGGGGAATTCTTTTCTAACTAGTAAATTTATAACCCTTAAAAGCCTCACTAATCCTTTAATTAATTTAGTGAATTAATCCTTTAATTATTGGAACTTAAGTGAACTTATTTCCTACTCACCTCAAGTAATTAAATTAAATCCTCAAATCTCCTTTTTAACTTAAATGAACTTATTTGCTAGCTAAAATAAATTCTGGAAATGATTTCTAAATCTTAAATTTTATCTCTAAACTCCAACTCCAGTCCGGCCTCACTGAAATAACTGAAAGAATAAAATTAAAACTATTGAAATGAAATAATTAACTTTAAAGAAAGGCACTTTAAATACTCATGCAACAAAAATCATTTTAATTTAAATACTAGAATTATGCATGGTTTATACGTAGTCTAAGTTACGGGTTCTGCAAATTCTGTGCAGTGGAATATATTTAGTTGTTTTACCGTCTTGTGTCGTTCCAGTGGCCATTTCATCGACCCTGGCTCGATCTAGACATGATGGAGTGTTGTATAAACCATGGCTACGGCTAGGATCCAACCACAATTCATCCAACATCTCCAAAAACCGAAAGTTACTCACACAAAAAAAAATCAGATTTTGAAAACCGAAGAGCACTTGTCATGTTTCTGTAAAAATCTGAGGGATCTATGAAACAAGCTTTGAAAAGATGATTTGGTCACGTCCTAGACATGATAAGGAAGGGCTCTAACCATGGCTACAGTCCCTAGGACAGCCAAGATTCAAACACCCCTTTGAACAATCCAATGACAGAAACTGTGAACCCAAAATTCTGTGCTCATAAAAATGTTTCTGTCATATCATTGTTTGTGCGTGTATGGATGTAAACCAATGGACCAATAACGCCCTAGCACACTCTAAACATTCCTTGAAGCAGCCATGGAAGCCTGGAACCGAGAAACATCCTGAAATCAACAAAACTTAGCAAACCCGTGAAGTTGTAAACAAAAGAGTTTAGGAAAAATCTGTACAGATTTTGCTTGGCAACTTGCTGTCAATTTCGTGTTTCAGCTTGAATCATGGTTATATGATGGTTTAAAAATATCTATAGGACTTGATTGAAGAGCAAAGAACAATATCTACATGCCTGAAATTTGTTTTGACACAAAACAAATCAATACGACGAAGACGAGCGGCGGAGTCGGATTTGGTTTTCTTCCTTTGTTGCTGATGCTGTTATCCACGATTCTAAGCTGCTAATTCTGATGTATTTTCGAAGGTGATGGTGTAGGTTTGTTAGGCAATGAAGAAGAGTGTTATAGGAGGTGTTAAGGGGTAATAATATGCATTTAGTTAGGAGTTACAAGTCAAGGAGTGGAATGGTTTTGAAATGATTCTCCTTCCCTATGCTAGCCGATAGTTTTGTTCTCATTTATAATGCATATAGACGTTGATTTGCTAGGATAGTGGCTTGAGTAGGATTAAGGTGTATTATAGTATTTGAATTTACTAATAACTATTGAATTTAAAGGCGAGGAATTGTATTCATTGTAAAGGTCATTGAGGGGACTTGAATGAGGAGTTATCACACCTGCAACATGGCTTGACCGAAATTATTACTAACTTTTGGCATGGTATAATATTGTTTAAGGCTTATATTTTAACTTCTTAATGTTTAATACACTCATTATATATTTTAATGTATTAACAAATTAATTTAGTTTAGAATCTTGCTTAGAATTTTTCATGGCATGCTTGATCTCAAATTCAAGTATTTAGATGCTAGTTTGATTTCTTGACTATTTTATACCTAGATTAATTCATCCCCCATTTATTTACATATTTTTTTATTTAAGCTTTAATTAAATATTAACATAAAGAACTTATTTACCAACTTAGCTCTAATTAATTTATTAAATCCCAAAGACATTCTTTTTATTTAAATTAAATCATTCTTTGACTTAAATTAAATTTAAGAATATTTTTCTTATTATTAATCTTATCTCTAATCTCCAAACTCCGGTCCGGCCCGCGTATTTACCTTAAAAATTAAAACTAAACATCTACCTTTAAAATAAATAATCATGACTTAAAATTATTAAAATAAATCAAACACTTCATATATATATATAAAATATTCATTTTTAATTTAAATAGTAGCAATTATGCATGACTTATACGTAATCTGATTTTCGGGTTCTACAACTCTCCCCCCTTAAAGAAATTTCATCCCCGAAATTAAATCTTACCGAATAACTCGGGATATCGATTCTTCATCTCTGGCTCGGATTCCCACGTAGCTTCCTCCTCTGAATGATTGAGCCATTTGACTTTCACTAGCTTGACCATTTTGTTCCGAAGCTTTTTCTCCTGTCTGTCTAAGATTTGCACTGGTCTTTCATCATAAGACAAGTTCGAAGTGAGCTGCAACGGTTCAAAGTTCAAGACATGCGATGGATTCGCCATATACTTCCTCAGCATAGAGACATGAAACACATTGTGTACTCCGGCCAGATTTGGCGGAAGAACAACACGATAAGCTAATGTCCCAACTCTGTCGAGGATCTCAAATGGTCCAATGAATCTCGGACTGAGCTTTCCTTTCTTCCCGAACCGCATGACACCTTTCATCGGTGCTATCTTCACGAAAACATGGTCACCAACAGCAAACTCTAAATCTCTCCTCCTCTGATCCGCATAACTCTTCTGTCTACTCTGAGCAGTCCTCATCCTATCACGGATCTTGACTACTACATCAGCAGCCTGCTGCACAATCTTCGGACCCAATTCTTCTCTCTCCCCTACTTCATCCCAATGAATAGGCAATCTACACTTACGACCGTACAGAGCTTCACATGGAGCCATACCTATAGACGACTGAAAACTGTTGTTATAGGTAAATTCCACCAATGGCAACTTTGATTCCCAACTCCCGGAGAAATCAAGAACACATGCACGGAGAAGATCCTCCAAAATCTGGATAACTCTCTCGGACTGACCATCTGTCTGCGGATGAAAAGCCGTGCTAAACAACAACTTGGTACCCATAGCTGAATGTAGACTCTTCCAAAATGATGAAGTGAATCTAGGATCTCGGTCAGATACTATAGAAACGGGAATACCATGAAGTCTGACGGTCTCTCGGATATATAACTCTGCATACTGGATCATAGAGAAAGTCGTCTTAATAGGCAAGAAATGAGCTGATTTCGTAAGACGATCAAAAATCACCCATATAGCATTCGACCCTCTGACTGACTTCGACAGACCGACAACGAAGTCCATGGTGACATTCTCCCACTTCCACTCGGGAATAGGAAGAGGCTTGAGCATACCTGCTGGTCTCTGATGTTCCGCTTTCACTAGCTGACACGTCAGACACTCGGATACAAATCGTCTGATATCCCTCTTCATTCCTGGCCACCAATATAATAACTGCAGGTCTTTGTACATCTTCGTACTCCCAGGATGAATAGAGTACGACGACATATGGGCCTCAGATAGGATATCCCCTCGAATAGAATTGCCGCTAGGAACCCATATTCTGTCTCGATATCTCACAATACCGTCTCTGACTGTATACAGGATACTGTCCTTGGCTTCATCCCTCTGCTTCCACTTAGCCAACTGCTCGTCTGCTAACTGTCCACTGCGAATACGGTCTAGAAGAGAAGACTGAATCATCAAAGTAGATAGACGAGGAACTCTACCTCGAAGATATGTCTCTAGATCAAACCTCTGCATCTCAAACTGAAGAGGTCTCGAAACCACCAAATGAGCCATCCCTGCGACTTTCCTGCTCAACGCGTCTGCAACTACATTAGCTTTGCCAGGATGATAGCTAATGTCACAGTCGTAATCCTTCACTAGCTTCAACTAACGCCTCTGCCGCATATTCAACTCTTTCTGTGTAAAGAAGTATTTGAGACTTTTGTGGTCAGTGAAGATCTGACACTTCTCTCCATACAAATAATGCCTCCAAATCTTCAATGCAAATACTACGGCTACCAACTCTAGATCATGGGTAGGATAATTCTTCTCATGAATCTTCAACTGGCGAGAAGCATATGCTATCACCTTCCCATGCTGCATCAATACTGCGCCTAAACCGAGTTTCGAAGCATCGGTATACAGAACAAAATCTCCGAGTCCTGAAGGCATGGCCAACACTGGTGCTGAAATAAGAGCTTGCTTCAATGTATCGAAGCTCTTCTGACATTCATCGCTCCACACATACTTAACATTCTTCTTCGTCAATGATGTGAGTGGAACTGCGATGGAGGAGAATCCCCAAATAAACTTCCTATAGTATCCTGCTAGCCCCAGGAAACTACGGATCTCTGATGCATTTTGCGGCACAACCCAATCTCTGACTGCTGCAACTTTCGCCGGGTCTACCTCGATCCCACTGTTAGAAATGACGTGGCTTAAGAACGCCACTTTCTCTAACCAGTTTGCTGAACTTCGCGAATAGCTTATGCTTTTGTAAGGTCTGCAATACTGTGGTCAGATGTCTGCTGTGATCCTCTTGATTCTTTGAGTAGATGAGAATATCATCTATGAATACTATCACGAACTGATCAAGACATGGCTGAAATACGCGATTCATGAGATCCATGAAGATCGCTGGCGCATTCATCAAACCGAACGGCATCACAAGGAACTCGAAGTGGCTATAACGAGTCCTAAAAGCAGTCTTGAGAACATCAGCGTCTTTCACTCTCAGCTGATGATAACTAGAACGCAGATCAATCTTGGAGAATACTGAAGCTCCCTGCAACTGGTCAAATAAATCTTCAATCCTTGGGAGTGGGTATTTGTTCTTCACTGTAACTTTGTTCAACTCCCGGTAGTCAATGCAGAGCCTCATCGAACCATCCTTTTTCTTCACAAATAAGACCGATGCGCCCCATGGCGAAAAGCTCGGGCGAATGAACTCCATTGTCAAGAAGTTCCTGAATCTGTTTCTTGAGTTCTGCCATCTCTGTTGATGCTAATCGGTATGGTGCTTTCGATATCGGTGTGGTACCTGGCATAAGCTCAATAGAAAATTCCACCTCTCGCACAGGTGGTAAACCAGAGACGTCATCAGGAAAAACGTCTAGAAAGTCCCGGACAATAGGAACATCGGATGCTGACTGTTTGGGCGTCTCGGGAATAGATACAAGAGTAGCTAAAAATGCTCGGCACCCTCGGTGCATGAGTTTCCTAGCCTGGACATAAGGTATTATACACGGCAAATTAAAATACCTGTCTTGTTCGAATAAGAATTGTTCCATCCCAGGCGGTCGGACGAGAACAGATCTCCGCTGGAAATCAATCAAAACTCTGTTCCTCAATAGCCAGTCCATCCCTAGAATTATATCAAATTCTGGCATCGACAGAACGATAAGATCCGCATACACAAGTTTACCATGAAGTTCGAGGTTTATATCTCGGATCACATTAGTAGCTGTCATCTCCTCTCCGGAAGGTAATGCTACTGAATACGCTAAATACGCTATGTCTAGTCTAATTGTCTTGATCTTGAGAGAATTTGCAAAGGTTTCTGAAATGAATTAATGAGTAGCCCCTGAATCTATCAAGGCTTTCGTAGCTAAACCGACTATAAAGATTCTCCCTGAAAGATTGGAATATCATGCTAAACCCAATAGTTTTACAAGTTGCTTATAGACATGCAAAGGTCAAAGTTCTTTTAACCTAAATTCCCGTAGCTAACACTGATTAGAACATGCAATCCTATCATAAGTTCTAAGTTCAAAATCTTAACCCAAAACATTAAACTTCAAATACAACTTAAGGATTTAGGATACCTGTCATGAGCGTCGTCTCCGGGTTAGTCTCCGTAGCATGGAGAGTAAAAACTCTGCCTTGGGTAGGCAGATTCTTCTTAGGGCAATTCTTCAATATGTGGTCAGTACTACCACATTTGTAACACTTTCCCGAACCATACATACAAGTCCCAGTATGACGACGTGAGCACTTGGCACACACAGGATACTCCATTGTCCTCGGGACTGCTCGTCCCTGCTGTTGCTGCTGCGGCCCTCTGTTCCTGGGTGGACCGTGGAAAGGTCTCTTATTCTGATGCTGCTGCTGAGGGGGACGATGTGGTGCCTGAAATGGTCGTTTACCCTGGCGATCGCGCTCAATATCATTCTGGTCTTGCTCTGCCGCTAGCGCTCTAGAAACAGCAACATCATAGGTAGTAGGGCCAGCCACCCTAACATCACGGCGTAAGATCGGCCGTAGACCATTCAGAAAATGCCTCAATTTGGCTCCAGCATCGTTAGCAATTAGGGGTACAAAATGACATCCCCTCTCGAACTTACGGATGAACTCCGTAACAGTCAAGTCTCCCTGCCTCAGGGTCATGAACTCCGTGGTCAACCTCGAACGCACCTCTTCAGTAAAATATTTAGAGTAGAATACCTCTGTGAAGCGCGCCCAGCTCAAAGTAGTCAAATCCAAAGCCACTGATGCTCCTTCCCACCATAGGCGAGCGTCTCCTCCGAACAGATAGGTTGCACATCGAACCCTATCTCTATCTTCAAGCCCCATAAACTCGAAGATAACCTCGAGGGACTTAATCCATCCCTCGGCTGCCATAGGATCGGACGTCCCTAAGAATTCCTTTGGTCGCATCTTCATGAACCGCTCATAGATAGCCTCCGGTCCCGTCTGTCTGGCTCCCACTTCATTGTTCCCCGCAAACTGTGCGAAGAATTGAGTCATCCCAGCTAGCATCTGGGCATTCATGTCTTGTGGAGGGGGTGGTGGTAAATCTCTCTCCTCGTTCTCCCCTTGTCTCTGATCCTCACCGTCCTCATGATGGCGCTCATCATCACCTCTCGGGCGTCCAACACGGCGTCTAGGAGGCATGCTGTTCCATAATTGTAACCCATACATAACGAACATGCATAATCCCACTATTTCTTTAAATTTAAATAAATAATGCATAATCGTAATCTTGACATAAAATATTTCATGCAATCATGATGTAAAAATATTTCATGCTTTAAACGAAATGCGTAATCATAAAACTTACAGACCGAAGACGTGACTTCATGAGCTTCTCGAGAGCAGTAGTAGTACAACCTTTTACAAGATCATAGGCTCTGATACCAACTGTAGAGGCCCGTATTTCGTATTCAAAATTTTGCGGAACTATTAAAATTTTTCTAAATAAATGAATATCTTGCCCAATTTATAAAATAAAATGTAAATAACATAACCTTAAAATAAAAGCGGGAGTCAACATAGTATTTCAAACAGTAATTTAAAAAATATCCAACATGTTAAAATCAAGTTTGAATGTAAAAAGGTGCATAAATTAAATCATGATATCCTCGGGTTTACTACTGCTGTCCCAAGATCGCTCACTGGTCTCCGCCCGCAGTCTCGGCCTCATCAATACCTACAACAATCAAGTCTAGTGAGTCTAAAGACTCAACATGTATATATCGTGAATAATAGTAAATATATCGTAAAACCGCATGCAACGTAAAAATAAAGTAATGTAAGACGTACGGTGAAAATCGTATCATGAATAATTATAACTACGTGCATATCTGAAAATCATATGTAAAAGCTTTGCTCAATAGAGCTCTGTCATAACATTTATAATTTTTTTTTGGTAGAGATAATGTTTTTAAGCAAGTGGCCCATAACATAACGTAAGCGTCTGATCAAACTAAACCACAGTATACTGGGCGGTAGAGATCAATCACAGCCCTTGGACTGGATGTCCGTACCCATACATAATCATAAACCGGTCGTAAGTCACCGGACGGAGAGGTCCTCGGTTACGCCTACCGACTTCCAAACCCATAAACGTAAGGTGGCCACAAGACATATAGCATATATATCTCAAAAATAAACATTTTATATTTTTATGCACGTAATATAATTATAACCTTATTTTTACCGGATGAGTTGGATGGTTCCCAGGCTTGCTGCGACTTACTACTAATATGTGACACATGCAATAAATCTTAACTTGACAAAATTTTAACAATAGAACCAAAAACGAGACGATTAGAACCAATAACTTGATTTTTAATCATGGCTTCGTACCAACCCGAACCAACATTAAACCGACGTTTAACCATGATCAAAAATACCCCAAACATACTAAAAAATATGCATGATGATAACTGTACACGAAAATTGGTGAATGGAATCCAAAAACATAAAACACTCTTTCGAGAGTCATTTTGACACCTTTCACCGTAAATTCTCGTACGACCTCTAAACTCGACCAAATCATGAACGGCCAAAACCAAGACTTTCCTAACTCATTAAGGTAGTGTCCAGTCCAAGGCCATGGGCTAACTCAAACCACCACAAAAACCGCAACCTAAAGTTGCTGTCAAGAACAGAAAATTACAGCGGTTGCTGTTGTGTGTGCGTGAGGTATATCTCTGAAATAATTGGACATTGGCTTGAGCCACCACTCAGAGACCCTTACCAACATCCTAAGGCATGACTTGGACCATGGCTAATGGCTAAAAGCCAACCCCAAACCAAGCCATTACCTAAGACAACCGAAGGTATCAACCGAGAGCACTAATTCTGTGCAGTGGAATATATTTAGTTGTTTTACCGTCTTGTGTCGTTCCAGTGGCCATTTCATCGACCCTGGCTCGATCTAGACATGATGGAGTGTTGTATAAACCATGGCTACGGCTAGGATCCAACCACAATTCATCCAACATCTCCAAAAACAGAAAGTTACTCACACAAAAAAAAATCAGATTTTGAAAACCGAAGAGCACTTGTCATGTTTCTGTAAAAATCTGAGGGATCTATGAAACAAGCTTTGAAAAGATGATTTGGTCACGTCCTAGACATGATAAGGAAGGGCTCTAACCATGGCTACAGTCCCTAGGACAGCCAAGATTCAAACACCCCTTTGAACAATCCAATGACCGAAACTGTGAACCCAAAATTCTGTGCTCATAAAAATGTTTCTGTCATATCATTGTTTGTGCGTGTATGGATGTAAATCAATGGACCAATAACACCCTAGCACACTCTAAAACATTCCTAGAAGCAGCCATGGAAGCCTGGAACCGAGAAACATCCTGAAATCAACAAAACTTAGCAAACCCGTGAAGTTGAAAACAAAAGAGTTTAGGAAAAATCTGTACAGATTTTGCTTGGCAACTTGCTGTCAATTTCGTGTTTCAGCTTGAATCATGGTTATATGATGGTTTAAAAATATCTATAGGACTTGATTGAAGAGCAAAGAACAATATCTACATGCCTGAAATTTGTTTTGACACAAAACAAATCAATACGACGAAGACGAGCGGCGGAGTCGGATTTGGTTTTCTTCCTTTGTTGCTGCTGCTGTTATCCACGATTCTAAGCTGCTAATTCTGATGTATTTTCGAAGGTGATGGTGTAGGTTTGTTAGGCAATGAAGAAGAGTGTTATACGAGGTGTTAAGGGGTAATAATATGCATTTAGTTAGGAGTTACAAGTCAAGGAGTGGAATGGTTTTGAAATGATTCTCCTTCCCTATGCTAGCCGATAGTTTTGTTCTCATTTTTAATGCATATACACGTTGATTTGCTAGGATAGTGGCTTGAGTAGGATTAAGGTGTATTATAGTATTTGAATTTACTAATAACTATTGAATTTAAAGGTGAGGAATTATATTCATTGTAAAGGTCATTGAGGGGACTTGAATGAGGAGTTATCACACCTGCAACATGGCTTGACCGAAATTATTACTAACTTTTGGCATGGTATAATATTGTTTAAGGCTTATATTTTAACTTCTTAATGTTTAATACAATCATTATATATTTTAATGTATTAACAAATTAATTTAGTTTAGAATCTTGCTTAGAATTTTTCATGGCATGCTTGACCTCAAATTAGAGTATTTAGATGCTAGTTTGATTTCTTGACTATTTTATACCTAGATTAATTCATCCCCCATTTATTTACATATTTTTTTATTTAAGCTTTAATTAAATATTAACATAAAGAACTTATTTACCAACTTAGCTCTAATTAATTTATTAAATCCCAAAGAAATTCTTTTTATTTAAATTAAATCATTCTTTGATTTAAATTAAATTTAAGAATATTTTTCTTATTATTAATCTTATCTCTAATCTCCAAACTCCGGTCCGACCCGCGTATTTATCTTAAAAATTAAAACTAAACATCTACCTTTAAAATAAATAATCATGACTTAAAATTATTAAAATAAATCAAACACTTCATATATATATATATATATAAAATATTCATTTTAATTTAAATAGTAGCAATTATGCATGACTTATACGTAATCTGATTTTCGGGTTCTACATTAACGTCTTTGTGCAAGACTGTATTTGAGTGGTTGAGAGTGTTTTTGAGTGTGAGAACTGAACAAGGATGTTCTCACACACTGAGGGAAATACGCTTCTAATCTAAGCTGATATATCTGTAAAGAGTAGGCATGCTTAACGGACCGGTTCGGACCGAAACCGACCCGGAACCGGTCCGTTAAGCCCGGAACCGGATCCGGAATGAAAGAACCGGACCCAAAACCATATACAATTCATTGGTTTGTGGGTTGAACCGGTTCAGCATATTCTGAACCGGTTCAACCGGTTCTGGGTCCGATTTCAAACCGGTTCAGGACCGTATCCGGAACCGACCCGGAACCGGTCCCAAACCCGAATTCAAAAATTTATTTTAAGAAAAAATAAAAGAAAATAGCCTTTTGGGCCAACGGCTGCAAATGCAGCCGTTGGGCAGGCCCATTTCAGCCCAACGGCTACAAATGCAGCCGTTGGGCCAACGGCTGCATTTGCAGTAGCCAACGGCTACTGAAATCTGCAGTGTTTTTTTTTATCAATTTGGCCCCCACAAAGTGCAAATATACAATCTTTTTTATAACCCCAAAATTCATCTATAAATACAAGTAATTTTTTACATTTCACATATCAATTTTCTCTCAACTTTTCATTTCTCTACAATCAATATCTTTCTTTGCTATCATATCTCCAAATATATTCAATAATTGTGTTATAATTTTATCTATAATCCGTATTATTTTTATTGTTATATATTTTCTATTTCGCAATTTATTCATTTAAACAATTCGAATTTCAATGGCATCATCTTCAAATCGTCGTGGTGGTAGTGGCGAATACGCTCCCGACTTCGGTGAACATTTTGGCTACATCCCTGATTTTGATGAAGTTGAACCTGACCACGAGGATGAAGAAGCCATGGAACTCCCCAACAAAGATGTAGGGACGCCATCAGTCTAATCGAGCAAGCAACACAATCTCAACGAGCACGACGACAGCCCGTGCAAAGCGAAGCAAAGTTTGGGATCACTTTGATATTGAACAACAAGGTACGAATAACTCTTTTGCCGTTTGTAAAATTTGCAAAACGAGGTATTCTTACAAAACGGGTGGTGGTTCCGGTGGTACCGGAACTTTGAAAAAACTATTTAGTTAAGGTACATAAACTTGACCCTGATACGCTACAACCATTCGGTAGGGAACCAATACAACAACAAATTAATCATTTTAGTGGTAAAGCTTTTACAATTACTAAAGAAATTTCTCGGAAAACCATCGTAAAGTTTGTTACCAAATGTTGTCAACCTTTTATAATAGCTGAACAAGAAGGTTTTGTTGAATTTACTAGTACTATTCAACCTGGTTTTCACAATATTTCTAGGCACACACTTAAGATATATTGTTTTGATATTTACAAAGAATATAAAGAAACACTAAAATCGCATCTTTCAAATATTTCTTGTAGAGTTAGTTGGACAACTGATTTTTGGACTAATTTAAAATATGAATCATATCTTGTTGTTACATGTCATTGGATTGACGAAACTTGGACTATGCAAAAAAGAATTTTAGCGCTAGATCATTTAGAATCGTTTCACAACGCATACACTATCGCTAGATATGTTTTAAATGTTGTTAAGATTTATGGCATACAAAATAAAATAATGTCGATAACTTTAGATAATGCGAGTGCCAAATCTTCTTGCAATTAAATATCTTAAAGATTCACTAAAACCAATTTTAGAAGGTAATTTGCTTCATGTTAGATGTGCGTGTCATATTATCAACTTATGTGTTAAATGTGCATGTGATGAACAAATGTCCACTGTAATAGAAAAATTCAAATTATGTGGGAAATTATTACGTAAAAGAAGATATGGACGTGACTGGATAACACTAGTCGAATCAACCGGAATTAAATTTAAAAAATTTCCTCTTCCTATTGAAACTAGATGGAATTCTTTATATCACTTGCTTCATACTTTATTACGTTTTCAAGATTTAGTTACTCCGTATTATAATAATATTACAACACAAGCTTTAATGCTAACAGACGATTGATTGGAATATTTTGAGTAAATGTGTTTCTTTGTTAGAAATTTTTTTAGAAGCAACCGAAAAATTTTCTGGCATTAACTACGCTACTTCAACCATGTTTCTACCTTTGCTTTTCAATATGTTTTATAAATTTATTGAATATCTCGATGATTCTGTTATGCGTGATTTTGTTTCAAATATGGAAAACAAAATTTTAAAATATTGGGAAACTATCCCAATTGTGCATGGTTTAGCAACATTACTTGATCCTACTCAAAATCAAGGAGGATTAGACGTGTTTTTTGAATATTATGCTAAATTTCTTGGGAAGAATGTTGACGATCAAAAGAAGTCAATCATGCATTCTCTCCAAGAATTGTTTGATTTGTATGCTAGTGAACAATGTGATGAACCGAGTGCGCAGCCGGAGGAGATGCCGACATATAAGAGCAAAAGTGGAGCACTGAACTTCTTTCAAAGTTTGAAACGACAAAAGTTCAAAGGAAAATCGATGACAACAACCAATTACAATGAGATCCAAATTTATCTAATTCAATATACTGAGACTACGGATAATTTCGATGTTCTTGATTGGTGGAAAGTAAATTCTAAACTTTATCCAGTGTTATCTGCAATTGCAAGAGATGTCCTACCCATTCAAATTTCAAGTGTTGCTTCCGAATCAGCATTTTCAGTATGTGGAAGGATCATTGGTGACCAAAGATCTAATTTAAAGCCAGAAACACTTTCCATGCTAACGTGCCTATAAGATTGGTTTGCAGCAGAAAAAAAGAATAGGACCTCTGGCGCGATCGACGAATTCCAAAGCTCAAGTTCCGACGAAGATCCAGAATATTCCAAATATATTTTAATAAATCGTGATGAATTTTAGATGTTCAATTATAAAAATAAATGTTTAAGTTATTATGTTATATTTTTTTATGTAATCACAATTATTTGCAATCAAAATACTAAATAAAAAATTGTCCATTAATATTACTAATTTTAATTATATAGTAAAATATAATAAATTAAAGTTCGGAACCGGTTTAAACCGAACCGGAACCGGTTTTTTCGAATCCGAACCGGTCTTGGTTTGGATTGGTACCAAGTTTTTCAACTTGGAACCGGAACCGGTTCCGAAACCGGTTCGGACCTGGTTCTGAACTCACCGGACCCAGAACCGGTAGGAACCGGTCCGAAACCGGTCCGGTGGAACCGATAAGCATGCCTGGTAAAGAGTTCCCTCGAGTCGGCTGAATGCTTCTCTTAAGCTGATATGACTTCGAAGCGTGCCCCTTTCTTTTCTCTCTTGAGTTGTATATGTATATGTATGTTTGAGTCTTCACTGATATTCTCTTTATATAGGCGGGAAAACTGATCGTACAGTGAGACTCATTTATTGTATTCGTTGCATCTCGAATTCGTTTCTTGGACTTTGTGTCTCGACTTTTTCGAGTGCCCTTCTGAAATGTTTTGTCTTTAATGCACTGATGCAACGTCCATTAGTGTTCTTTGTCTGGATAATGGCTTTGTACCTTCACGTACAGCTGGATTCAACTTGAAAGAGTTTGTCTTCATCCATAACTGAAAGATTCTAACTGATGCTTCGAACTGGTCAGTTTAACTGATCTTTCACTTGAGCTGGTGAAATCAGTTGACTCGTCAGTGGAACTGATTTAACACTCATTCAGTTGGACTGATCGGCTGGGTTTCTTCATCTGTTGAACACTACTTCGGCTGGCCAGGTTTCTGAGGTTTTTCTGCTGAATCATCTATCAACTGGACAATCAGCTGGACTGCTCAATCGACGTAACCAGTTAGACTGATTCATTTTGTGCGATCAGTTGGGTCTTTAGTTTTGCGATGTAAAACATCTCGTGAGTGATCCTAGATGCTGCACACTTAGATAGATCATTTGTAGAGCCCAAAAATCAGTACACGTAAAATTCATGCATTTATTTAATTGTTAAATCATTTATTTAAATTTAAAATGATTTTTAGTGATGCATGACCTATTTAAATTGCATTATTTTAAATTATGTATGTTTATGTGATGCACGTTAAAATATTTTCTTGAGTTTCATGTTTCAGGCGATTATTCGATGCGGGATCGAGGAAAAGAGACCGGGGACGATTTTTGGTAATTTTAAAACGGGGTAATTTATTTTAAGTTAGAATTGGGGCATATTAAAAGAGTTAATAAGTTTTTAGCATTTCAATAACCTAAGTTATTTATTTAAGTAATTTTAGAATTTAAAACTTTCAAAGTTGAGCTTTTGCGCATTTCATTTTTAAGAGATTTTATTTGTGGTAGAAGATGGTTAGTATTTTAATTAACTTTTAATTACTAATTAAGCAATCTCCTCGAATATCATTTCTTTTTTTTAAAAGAAAACCTAGGGTTCTATTAGCAAGAGGAGCCGCCACTTCTCTTCATCTTCTCTGGCAATTTTTGTGAGTTTTCTTCCAAGGAAAACGAGCCACTAATCGTTCCGGATCAAGTCCTCGCACTGTCTCCACTTCGATATCGCTGTATCGTGAGTTTTAAATATCAAAAGGCATGTATATTCTGTTTTTCCTGCGTCGATCTAGTCATATTATGTGTTGCAATGTTTTTATGCGTGAACGTACATGTGTGATGTGTAGAAGTTTGAACAATCATGTTTGGATCACTTTTGAAACCACTTTTGAGATCTCAAATCTCATTTTTGCTGTTTTTTAAAAACTGCGATTTTTTGGTCGCTTTTCTGGAAAAACTTTCAACATATGAAACGTAGAATTTTTTGATACCTTTGATTTGATATAAAATTCGAAATATTTGGATAAAAATTGAGTGAGTTATGGCGTTTTTTGTGGGACTGCTCAAACTGGGTTTACTTAAAATTATGCAACTGATGTGTTCTTGAAGTTTATCTGTTGCAGGCTTCATTGGGAACCGTCGGGTGATCACTGCTGTGTTTAGGTATATGGGGTATGAGTTTGGGATGAGTTTTAATGCTTCATTTCGTGTCGATAGTGTAGAACCCGATAAATCAGACTACGTATAAGCCATGCATAATTGCTATTATTTAAATTAAATATAATTTTTATATATTTATGGAGTGCTTAAGTCATTTTAAAAATTTGATCATTTATTTTAAAACGCAGATGTTTATTTTTTATCTTTTCGGTTAAAACGCGAGGCCGGACTGGAGTTGGAGAATTGAGATAAAATTTTATAATAAGAAAATATTCCTAAATTTAATTTAAGCCAAAGAATAACTTATTTTAATGTTTAATAATGTTTTAAGGTTTATTTAGTTAATTGGAGTTAAGTTATTAAATAAGTTCTTTTATGTTCAATAGTTATTTAAATCCTAAATTAAAATGTGTAACCAATTGGGATAAATTAATCTAGGCCTAATATATTCAAGAAATAACAACCTAACATTTTAATAATTAATCCTATAGATCAAGCCATGCCATGCAAGAAAATTATTACCCTAATTTAATTTATTATATCAGTAAAATACATAATGGATATCTAAGACTTTAAGAATTTAAAATTCATGATTTAATTAATATTCTTGCCTTGTTTTGTTGGAGAATTTCGGTCATCACCCCCCAAATCCCTCCATCTCGTGCAACAAGAAATGGAAATGATATAATTCCCTTTGCCATTCAATCTCCCCTTATGCAACTTCCTTCTTAATGCATTCTTGACCCATTTAATTTGCAACCTTCCCCTTCATTTCCTTAGCATCTTCCCACCCTCTCATTCGAAAATTTCAGAGAAAACCTAGCAGCAAAAATCGTGAGTAACATCAAGAAAACAAGAGAGAAAAGAAAATACCACTCCGTCTCCGCCTCGCCGTGCTCGTCGCATTGTTTGTTTTATTCAAAACAAAAATTTCATGCATGTTTATATTGTTCTTTGCTCTTCAATCAAGTCCTATAAGTATTTTAAAACATCACATGTTCATGATTTAAGGAGCAAAAACCGAAATGACAGCAACTTTGAAGAAAATCCTGCACAGCCCCTTCGACCCCCTTGCTTCATGCTTCACGGTTTTGGCTTGTTTTGTGATTTCAGGAGGTTGGCTCGGTTCCAGGCACTCCAGGCTGCATCTAGGCATGTACTAGAGTGTGTTGGGGCCATGTTGGTTCAATAGTTCAAGCACATGCACGCAGGAGGAAGACTTGACAGCAACTTCTCCCATAGTTGCAAAGTTGAGTCACGATTTTGGTTGTTTGATTGTCTAAGAGGAGTGTTTGAATCTTGGATGGCCCAGGGCCTGTAACCATGGTTAGAACCCTCCCTTAGCATGTCTAGGACGTGACCAAGACACCCTTTCAAGGCTTGGTTCAAGGATCCATCGAAATTTCAAAACAACAAGACAAGTGCCCCACAGTGTAATTTTCTGATTTTGTATGAGATGGTTTCGACTTTGGGGGTGTTGGGTGAATCTTGGTTGGATTTTAGCCCTTAGCATGGTTCATACAACACTTTATCAAGTCTAGATTGAGCCATGGTCGATCATATGGCCACTGGAACGATGCAAGACATCAAGATAATTCAAACAATCGCACAACACAGAATTTTGATGCTCTCGGTCGAAGCTTTGTGTTGTCCTATGTGTTTGCTTGGATTGTGGTAGGCCCAGTGCCCTTAGCCATGGTTCAGGCCACACCTTAGGATGTTGGTAAGAGACTTTGGCTGGTGGTTCAAGCCCCAATGGCCATTAGTTTCGTAAACGAAGCATAGCAAGCGCAGCTGCTGTCATCGCGCAATTGACAGCAGCATCGCTTCGGTTCAGGAGGCTTGTGCGAGTTCTTAGTTGGATTTTAGCCTATGGCCTTGGACTGGACAATACCTCAATAAGTTAGGAAGGTCACGTTTTTGGCGGTTTGTGATTTGGTTAAGTTTAGAGGTTGTACGAGAATTTACGGTGCAATGTGCCGAAGTGACTCTCGAAAGAGCGTTTTACAATTTTGGCCTCCATTCACTAGTTTCGTGTATTACAGTCCTTATGAACAATATTTCATCATGTTAGGTGTATTTTAATCATGACTAAATGATGGTTCGATGTTGGTTCGGGTTGGTATGGAGTCATGGTTGGAAAATTAGTTTGTTGGTCGCGTTTGTCTCGTTTTTGGTTCGGATGTTAAGTTTCGGCCAAGTTGAGATTATTTGCATGTTTCTCATGTTAGAATTAGGTCGCAGCGAGCCTGGGGATGATCCAACTCACTCGATAAAAACATGGTTATAATTATATTACGTGCATAAAATATAAAATGTTTTATTTTTGAGATATATGCGATATGTCTTGTGGCCACCTCACGCTTATGGGATCTCTACCCGGTGACTTACGACCGGTTTATGTTTATGCATGTGTACGGACATCCAGTTCAAGGGCTGTGGTGATCTATACCGCCCATTATACTGTGGTTTAGTCTGATCAGACGTTCATGTTATGTTACGGGCCACTTGCGTAGAAACATTATCTCTACTAGAAAAATCTCATTATGATATTTTATGACAGGGCTCTAGCGAGCAAATCTTTTACGTACGATTTCCAGATATGCATGTAATTATATATACCCATGACATGATTTTCACCTTACGCTTTACGATACGATATTTTCACGTTACACGAAATTTTATGATATATTTACTTGTTATTCACGATATATGCATGCTGAGTCTTTAGACTCACTAGACTTGATTGTTGTAGGTACTGATGAGGTCGAGACTGAGGGTGGGGACCAGTGAGTTAGCTTGGGTCAGCAGTAGTAGGGACCCGAGGACCTCATGCTTCAGTTTATTCACTATTTTATGTTCAAACTCAGTTTTAATATGTTGAATGATTTTTAAGTTGTTGTTTTGAAACACAATATTTACTTCCGCTGTTATTTTAAAGTTAAATCCATTTATCAGTTTATTTTTTGAATGATGCATATTATTTATTTAAAGAGAAAAATTTTAAATAATTCCGCAAAATTACGAATACGAAATACGGGCCTTTACAGTTGATATCAGAGCCTATGTTCTTGTAAAGGGTTGTACTACTACTGACCTCGAGAAGCTCATGAAGTCACGTCTTCGGTCTGTATGTTTTACGTTTACGCATTTCGTTTAAAGCATGAAATATTTTAACAGCATGTTTTCATGAAATGTTTTATGTCAAGATTATGATTATCCAGTATTTATTTAAATTTAAAGAAATAATGGAACAACATGCCTCCTAGACGCATTCCTGAGCGCATGAGAGGTCATGAGCATTGTCATGAGGACAGTGAGGATCATAGGCAGGAGAGAGATCTACCGCCACCCCCTCCACCGGACATGAACGCACAGATGTTAGCCGGAATGACACAGTTCTTCGCACAGTTTGCGGGGAACAATGCTGGAGTAGCCAGGCAGACGAGGCCTGAGGCTACCTATGAGCAGTTCATGAAGATGAGACCGAAGGAGTTCTCAGGGACGACAGATCCTATGATTGTCGAGGGCTGGATTAAGTCCCTTGAGGTTATCTTTGAATTTATGAGGATAGGGTTCGTTGTGCAACCTATTTGTTCGGAAGAGACACTCGATTGTGGTGGGAAGGAGCATCTATAGCCCTGAATTTGGCCACTCTCAGCTGGGCGCACTTTACAGAGGTATTCTACTCTAAATATTTTACTGACGAGGTGCGTTCCAGGTTGACCAGGGAATTTATGACCCTGAGGCAAGGAGACATGACTGTTACGGAGTTTATCCGTAAGTTTGAGAGGGGTTGCCATTTCGTACCACTGATTCCAAATGATGCTGGAGCCAAGTTGAGGCAATTTATGGATGGTCTGCGGCCGATCTTGCGCCGCGATGTTAGGGTGGCTGGCCCTACGACCTATGATGTCGCTGTCTCCAGAGCTCTAGCTGCAGAGCAGGATCAGAATGATATTGAGAGAGATCGCCAGGGCAAGAGACCAGTCCAAGCGCTGCACCGCCCTCCTCATCAGCAGCATCAGAGTAAGAAGCCTTTGCACGGCCCATCCAGGAACAGAGGACAGCAGCAGCAGGGACGGACAGTCCCGAGGACCTTAGAGTACCCAGTCTGTGCCAAGTGCACACGCCGCCATACTGGAGTTTGTAGTATGGTACGGGGAAGTGCTACAAATGTGGTAGTCCTGACCACTTACTGAAGGAGTGCCCTCAGGGGAGTCTGCCTACCCAAGGCAGAGTTTTTGCCCACCATGCAGCGGAGACGAACCCAGAGACAATGCTCATGACAGGTATCGTAATGATTTAAGTTTGCAATTAGAAATTCAATGTTTTGGGAGTCTGGGTTAAAGTCTTGAACTTAGAATTTGTGATAGGATTGCATGCTCTAATCAGCGTTATTTCAGGGAAATTAGATTAGAAGACCTTTGACCTTCGCATGTCTGTAAGTTTAGTTCTTGTAACTATTGGGTTCAGCTTGATGTTCCAACCTTTCAGGGAGAATTTTTATAGATGGTTCAGCTACGAATGCCTTGATAGATTCAGGGGCTACTCATCAGTTCATTTCGGAGACCTTTGCAAATTTCCTCAAGGCCAAGACCATTGGGCTAGATATAGCATATTCGGTAGTACTGCCTTCTGGAGAGGAACTGGCAGCTACTAATGTGATCCGAGACATATACATCGAACTTCATGGTAATCTTGTTTATCGGGATCTTATCGTATTGCCGATGCCAGAATTTGATATCATTCTGGGTATGACTGGTTATTAAGGAACATAGTTTTGATTGACTTCCAGCGGAGATCTATTCTAGTCCGACCTCTTGGGAGAGAGCAGTTCTTATTCGAGCCAGACAGGTACTTCCCTTTACCGCGTATAATACCTTGTGCCAAGGTTATGAAGCTCATGCGTAGAGGGTGTCGAGCATTTTTAGCAACTTTTGTATCTGTTCCCGAAGCACCCAGCCTGTAAAGCCCGAGATTTGATGTGTTGTTAATCTGAAATGATTCATTGATAAATTGATATGATTATGAGAGGATTAATCGGGACACGATTTGATTCAGCATGCGAGATTTAATGTGCGAGGACAGTACCATTCGCGCACATGCGCGACAGAATGCACGCACATGCGCAAAATGGGCAGAAGACCTCGCGCATATGCGCGAAGTGTATCCGCGCATGTGCGCGAGGGTACCCGAGAGTTGTGAAGAATGGTAAAAGACCTCGCGCCTATGCGCCGAATGAGGGCGCGCATATGCGCGAGCTGCCGTGCTTGGAACGCGCCGAGACATATTGTCTCGCGCATATGCGCCGATGAAGGTCGCGCATATGCGCGAGACGTGCTACACCTAGAAGCAGCCATCTAGCCTTCACATGCATGATATATATATCAAAGTCGAAATTTGGCATGAAGAATTCAGAAAACGAGATTTTCAATCCGACTATGGCACTGTGTTTCTATCAATCGCAGGCTACAACTGGACGTATGTTTTATTAAGTTTTGATATGTCTTGAAATTACGATATTTTCAGAATCAGATATGATTCATATATGGTGTTCTCGACATGTTAGACATCGTATAATCGAAATCGGATTAAAGAACGGATACCATATGGAATTGTTATGATTTTCTGAGTTGATTTGATTGAGATTGATATCAGATTGGTGTTGTTATTGATTATGAGTTGGGATAATTGATATCTGTTGATATTGTATTGACGGGGATATTCAGATTGTTCCGTTATGCCGTTGATTTTGAGTTAGATTCAGATTGATCCGATTCGGTATTGATTTGAGCAGTATATTGATATGGTATTTTTTGATATTGTCCTTGTCATATTAAGTGTTGACAGACTTTGAATTCCAGACTTGAACGTTGTCAGAACTGCGATTAAAGAAAGGTATAAGTCAATGTGGTACCGGGAGAACGACTCGAGTGTGATATACTTGAGTTTTCCTAAATCAAATACTTATTGTTATTGTGTGCATTGATTTGAATTGATATGCTTGTTCTATTGATTTATAGAAAGCATGTATTAGACGAGTGATCTTGTGACATAAGTGCCGATAGTGATGGAATCGTCACTGGCACATTGCACATTGTCACAAGACAGTGAGTTGGCGAAAGTGCCAAAGTCTGTGACGGATAGGTCAAGACACCGGATGTTTGGTTATATCGATTGAATAGAATTGAAGTTTCTTCTATTACTGAAATTCGATATAGGAATGCAAACGTCTGGAAACCGGGATCCCTAGACTAGGAATGAGTCTAGTCTGAGACGTAGAGTCACGAGTCTGATTGACAGTTTTATATTGATTATGTTTTCAGATTTGATACATATTACTGATATTTGTTACATGCTTTTACATTGTTTATATGATCGCATGTTTCATTGATTTATATTGGGATTTTATTCTCACCGGAGTTATCCGGCTGTTGTCGTGTTTGTATGTGTGCATGGCAACAGGTGGGACAGGATCAGGGTCGAGGAGATGATGAGTGATCGTGATTAGAGTCGAGACTACGGACTTTGACATTGCTGTAGATAGGATTCAACACTTGACATTTAGTTGTTGAAACTTAGTTTGAGTTTGATGCTTGTTGTACAAGACTTGTACCTTTATACTGATATGTATATTAGATTGAATTCCATTACACTCCGCATTTTAAGAAAAAAAAATTTAGACCCTGTTTATTATAATGAATTGAATTGTCCCAATTATGATTAAGAATATGATTATCATCCGGGTCCCCACAACAGGTGGTATCAGAGTGATAGATCCTTTAGACTGAGATAGGAGCTAGTGAGGGGGGTAGATTGAGTTTTCTTCCTTGCCTTTACATGCTAGCAATCTATTATGTTCTACTACTTTATAATGCATGTTTATCTGTTTTTCTGACTTGATTTGGAAACATGTGTTATTGAGAATGAATCAGAACCGATTCTTGATCAGCAGTAAAAATGATCGGAGGAGAACTGAAACAGATTTGTTGTATTTTTTTGCTAACCCTTTTGATAATCAGATATGCCTCCTCGAAGAATACCATGAACATGGTAGCACTTTGAATCCTCCCATGGATGTGACAGCAACACCGATGGAAACATTGCTGAAGAGATTTCAGTCATTCCATCCACCGAATCTGAAGGGTACTGAGATTTCAGTTGATTGCGAGAGTTGGTTAGACGATATTGAGATGCAGTTTGAGTCCTCGGATTACACTGATGAGCGGAGAGTGAAACTGATTGGGCACCAGTTGCATGATGTTGCCAAGAACTGGTGGATTACAACAAAGCGGGCCTTGGAGCATCGAGGTACAGTTATCTCCTGGAATGTATTTAGAACTGAATTTTATCAGAGATTCTTTCCCGTGTCGTACAGGAAGGATAAGGGAGCAGAATTTGCGAATTTGAGACAGGGTCAGCTGAACATCGAGGAATATGTGGCCAAGTTCTCTACACTGCTACGATTTGCTCCACATGTGGCCGAGAATGACGAAGTCGTTGCTGATCAGTTCATAAATGGCCTGAATCCTGAAATATTTACACTGGCGAACACGGGACGACCGAATAATTTTACTGATGCTTTGAATAGAGCCAAGATAGCCGAAGCCGGTCTGATGAGACAGAAGAGAGCTTTGTTTGTACCTCCAGCACCGAGACCACAGCAACCACCTCCCCGGTTTGAGAGTGGCAGCAGCAGTGGTGGAAAAAAAGACTTCCTGAAAGCTAGAGGGAAGCAGTTTAAGAGATCTGGAAGCAGTTCATCAAGTTCTAGTGGCTCGAGACAGACCGGTCAGGGCCAGAGTTATACAGGACCTTATTGCAGCACTTGTGGAGGGAAGCATTCCACAGAGCAGTGCCGAGGAGTGTTCGGCAGTTTTCGTATTTGTAGGCAACAGTGACATTTTGCCAGAGTCTGCCCACAAAGAGATTCTCAGAGATCATAGGGTGCCAAATCATCTGGATTAGCGGCACAGACCGATAGACGATCCGCCGTTGTTCATTCATTCCAGCCAGCACCATCTCAGTCACAGCAGAGGCCAGGAGGTAGCCAGACAGTGAGATAGCCTCCTAGACAGCAGGCCAAAGTATTTTCTTTGACTGAGGAGCAGGCTCAGGAGGCACCTGACGATGTTTTTGCAGGTAACTGTTTTATTTCTGGTTATCCTGCATATGTATTGATAGATACTGGTGCATCACATACATTCATATCTGAGCGATTTGCATTGATGCATTCATTGCCTATTGAGTCATTATCTGCTGTAGTGTCTGTCTCTTCTCCTTTGGGGACATGTTTGATATCAGTGAAGTCTGTGAAACATTGTATGCTACAGTATGACAGGCATGAGATTGAGATAGATTGTATTGTGCTTGAGTTGTCTGATTTTGACTGTATTATCGGTATCGATATGTTAACCAAGTACAGAGCTACTGTTGATTGTTTCCACAAGATTGTGAGATTCAGACCGGATATGGCTGATGAGTGGAAATTCTACGGTAAGGGTTCTCGATCTAGAATTCCTTTGATATCCGTATTGTCTATGACTCGATTATTGCAGAAAGGAGTGGAACGATTCCTTGTCTATTCAGTTGATTTACTGAAATCGAGTCCATCATTGGCTGATTTGCCAGTGGTGTGTGAGTTCGCTAATGTCTTCCCGGATGAGATTCCTGGTTTGCCTTCGATTCGAGAGATAGACTTCAGCATTGAATTGATGCCAGGTACAGTTCCAATTTCGAGGGCTCCGTACAGAATGGCACCGATTGAGTTGAAAGAGTTGAAAGACAGTTAGCAGATTTACTGGCAAAGTGGTATATCAGATCGAGCGTGTCTCCTTGGGGTGCTCCAGTACTGTTTGTTCGAAAGAAAGACGGTTCTATGAGACTCTGTATCGATTACCGGCAATTGAACAAAGCAACGGTAAAGAATAAATATCCCTTGCCTCGCATTGATGATTTGTTTGATCAGTTGCAGGGTTCATCTGTATATTCCAAGATCGATCTGAGATCTGGATACCATTAGCTGAGAGTCAGAGACTCTGGTATCTCGAAGACAGCATTTAGAACAAGGTATGGACACTATGAATTTATTGTCATGCCATTTGGTTTGACGAATGCACCGGCTGTATTTATGGGATTGATGAACCGTGTTTTTCAGAGATACATCGATGAGTTTGTAATTATATTCATTGATGACATTTTGATATATTCAAAGAATATGATTGAGCATGCTGAGCATTTAAGAACTGTGTTGAAAATTCTGAGGGCTGAGAAATTATATGCTAAACTGTCAAAATGTGAGTTTTGGTTGAAACATGTTGTATTTTTGGGGCATATTATATTCGGAGACGGTATATCAGTTGATCCCAATAAGGTTGAGGCAGTGATTTCTTGGTCGAGACCGACATCAGTACCCGGGATTCGTAGTTTCATGGGTTTGGCAGGATATTATCGTCGATTTATTAAAGACTTCTCGAGTATTGCCAAGCCAATTACTCAGTTGACTCAGAAGAATGCTCTGTTTGTATGGTCTGAAGACTGTGAGTTCAGTTTTCTTGAGTAAAGAAGAGATTGACCAGTGCTCCGGTGTTGCCTATTCGTCAGGTACTGGTGATTTTGTGGTTTATTGTGATGCATCTCACCGAGGATTGGGTTGTATTCTGATGCAGCGAGGGCATGTTATTGGCTATGCTTCGAGACAGTTGAAGCCACATGAGACTCGCTACCCAATTCATGATCTTGAATTGGCAGCTATCGTCTTTGTATTGAAGATATGGCGACACTACCTGTATGGGGAGAAGTTTGAGATCTATTCTGATCATAAAAGCTTGAAATATCTCTTTTCACAGTCAGAGTTGAATATGAGACAGCGAAGATGGATTGATTTGCTTAAAGACTTCGATTTTGAAATCAAGTATTATCCAGGAAAATCCAATGCAGCAGCTGATGCACTGAGTAGGAAGGTATGTTCCTTATCCCTATCGACGATCGGTGTTTCGAATTTGATTGAAGATTGCTGTTTGTCTGGATTAGCTTTTGAAACAGATCGTCAGCCTATGAGATTATGTACTATTCGAGCGGAACCAGAACTGATATTGAGAATCAATGAGGCACAGAAAGTTGATCAGAATGTGCAAAATTCGATTGCTATGGTCAGAGCTGGACATCAATCGGAATATCAGGTTCGTGACAGTGTTTTGTATGTGAATAACCGTATTGTTGTGCCAAATGTTTCAGATTTGAGACGGCGGATACTGACAGAACCTCAAAATAGTCGTTTTAGCATTAATCCTGGTGGCAGGAAGATGTACAATGATCTGAAGACACAATACTGGTGGAAACAGATGAAAGCTGATATTGCTACATTTGTATCCAAATGTCTGAATTGCAAACAGGTGAAAGCCGAGAGAAAGAAACCAGGAGGTCTACTGCACAGTTTATCTATTCCTGAATGGAAATGGGATCACATTTCCATGGATTTTGTGACGCAGCTACCACGTTCCTCCAGAGGTTGTGATACGATTTGGGTTGTGATTGACAGATTGATCAAATCTGCATGGTTTATTCCATACAAGATGACGTACAGATATGACCAGATAGCCGATATTTATGTCAGAGAGGTGGTCAGATTGCATGGAGCGCCGAAGTCAATTGTTTCAGACCGTGATCCTCGGTTTACTTCGCACTTCTGGCAGAGTTTACAGCAGGCTCTAGGTACAAAGTTACATCTGAGTACCGCATATCATCCACAGACCGACGGACAATCAGAGCGGACGATTCAGACATTGGAAGATATGCTGAGAGCAGTAGTGCTTGATTTTAGCACTAATTGGCAGGATGCATTGCCACTTTGTGAATTTTCGTACAACAACAGCTATCAGAAGAGTATTGAGATGGATCCTTTCGAAGCATTGTACGGAAAGAAATGTAGATCCCCTTTGTATTGGGATGATATCTCTGAGGTTCCTGAGATTGGACCTGATATGATCAGAGAAATGACAGAGAAAGTGAAACTGATTCAGAAAAGAATGAAGGCAGCACAGGACAGACAAGCCAAATATGCCAACATTAGACAACGACCGTTGGTATTTGAGGCAGGAGACCGAGTATTTTTGAAAACTTCACCTTTCAGAGGAGTTGTCAGATTTGGCAAGAAAGGGAAGCTGTCTCCACGATATATTGGGCCGTATGAGATTCTCGAGAAGATAGGAGATCGTGCCTATTTACTCGCCTTACCGCCTTCTCTATCTGGGATACATGATGTCTTTCATGTATCATTATTGCGAAAATACCTGCCTGATGCTTCACATGTTATTCAGCCAGGCGTGGCAGAACTGGACGAGACATTGAGCTATTTTGAGAAGCCGATTCAGATTCTTGATCGCAAGGAAAAACAGCTCAGAACGAAGACTATTCCGCTTGTGAAGATTCATTGGAGTCGTCATGGCATTGGAGAAGCTATCTGGGAGACTGAATCAGATATGAGACAGAGATTCCCAGAGTTATTTCATTGATGTGAGTTTCTATTCAGTATTCTGTTATATACTTCTTATTGATATCATTGATTGCCTGTGATTTCGGGGACGAAATCCTATCTTAGGGGGGAGAAATGTAATGCCCGAGATTTGATGTGTTGTTAATCTGAAATGATTCGTTGATAAATTGATATGATTATGAGAGGATTAATCGGGACACGATTTGATTCAGCATGAGAGATTTAATGTGCGAGGACAGTACCATTCGCGCACATGCGCGATAGAATGCGCACACATGCGCGAAATGGGCAGAAGACCTCGCGCATATGCGCGACGTGTATCCGCGCATGTGCACGAGGGTACCAGAGAGTTGTGAAGAATGGTGAAGGACCTCGCGCATATGCGCCGAATGAGGGCGCGCATATGCGCGAGCTGCAGTGCTTGGAACGCGCCGAGACAATTTGTCTCGCACATATGCGCCTGATGAAGGTCGCGCATATGCGCGAGACGTGCTACACCTAGAAGCAGCCACCTAGCCTTCACATGCATGATATATATATCAAAGTCGAAATTTGGCATGAAGAATTCAGAAAACGAGAGAAGGCCGAGGAAAGTTTGCCAGAAATCCTTACGCCTTTATATTTCGATCCGTCCGTTAGATTTTCAATCCGACTTTGGCACTGTGTTTCTATCGACGCAGGCTACAACTGGACGTAAGTTTTATTAAGTTTTGATATGTCTTGAAATTACGATATTTTCAAAATCAGATATGGTGTTCTCGACATGTTAGACATCGTATAATCGAAACCGGATTAAAGAACGGATACCATATGGAATTGTTATGATTTTCTGAGTTGATTTGATTGAGATTGATATCAGATTGATGTTGTTAATGATTATGAGTTGGGATAATTGATATCTGTTGATATTGTATTGACGGGGATATTCAGATTGTTCCGTTATGCCGTTGATTTTGAGTTAGATTCAGATTGATCCGATTCGGTATTGATTTGAGCAGTATATTGATATGGTATTTTTTGATATTGTCCTTGTCATATTAAGTGTTGACAGACTTTGAATTCCAGACTTGAACGTTGTCAGAACTGCGATTAAAGAAAGGTATAAGTCAATGTGGTACCGGGAGAACGACTCGAGTGTGATATACTTGAGTTTTCCTAAATCAAATACTTATTGTTATTGTGTGCATTGATTTGAATTGATATGCTTGTTCTATTGATTTATAGAAAGCATGTATTAGACGAGTGATCTTGTGACATAAGTGCCGATAGTGATGGAATCGTCACTGGCACATTGCACATTGTCACAAGACAGTGAGTTGGCGAAAGTGCCAAAGTCTGTGACGGATAGGTCAAGACACCGGATGTTTGGTTGTATCGATTGAATAGAATTGGAGTTTCTTCTATTACTGAAATTCGATATAGGAATGCCAACGTCTGAAAACCGTGATCCCTAGACTAGGAATGAGTCTAGTCTGAGACGTAGAGTCACGAGTCTGATTGACAGTTTTATATTGATTATGTTTTCAGATTTGATACATATTACTGATATTTGTTACATGTTTTTACATTGTTTATATGATCGCATGTTTCATTGATTTATACTGGGATTTTATTCTCACCGGAGTTATCCGGCTATTGTCGTATTTGTATGTGTGCATGACAACAGGTGGGACAGGATCAGGGTCGAGGAGATGATGAGTGATCGTGATTAGAGTCGAGACTACGGACTTTGACGTTGCTGTAGATAGGATTTAAAACTTGACATTTAGTTGTTGAAACTTAGTTTGAGTTTGATGCTTGTTGTACAAGACTTGTACCTTTATACTGATATGTATATTAGATTGAATTCCCTTACACTCCGCATTTTAAGAAAAAAAAATTTAGACCCTGTTTATTATAATGAATTGAATTGTCCCAATGATGATTAAGAATATGATTAGCGTCCGGGTCCTCACACAGCCAGTCAGCCTTCGATGTCCCAATTGTTAGAAACTTTCTAGACGTGTTTCCTGATGACGTCTTTGATATGCCACCTATGTGGGAAGTGGAGTTTTCTATTGAGCTTATGCCAGGTATCGCACCGATCTCAAAAGCACCGCACCGATTTGCACCGACAGAGATGGCAAAACTCAAGAGGCAGATTCAGGAAATTCTTGTCAAGGAGTTCATTTGCCCGAGTTTTTCACCATGGGGCGCGCCATTCTTATTTGTGAAGAAGAAGGATGGTTCGATGAGGCTCTGCATTGATTATCGGGAGTTGAACAGGGTTACAGTGAAGAACAAATACCCACTCACGAGGATTGAAGATTTATTTGACCAGTTGCAGGGAGCCTCAGTATTCTCAAAGATTGACCTGCGTTCTGGTTATCACCAGTTGAGGGTGAAAGATGCCGATGTTCTCAAGACTGCTTTTAGGACTCGTTATGGCCACTTCGAGTTCCTTGTGATGCCGTTCGGTTTGACGAATGCACCAGCGATCTTCATGGATCTCATGAATCGCGTATTTCAGCCGTACCTTGATCAGTTCGTGATAGTATTCATATACGACATTCTCGTCTACTCAAAGAATCATGAGGAGCACAGCAGACATCTGACCGCAGTTTTGCAGACCTTGCAAAAGCACAAGCTATTCGCGAAGTTCAATAAGTGCAAGTTCTTGTTAGAGAAGTTGGCATTCTTAGGCCACATTGTTTCTAGCAGCAGTATTGAGGTAGACCCAGCGAAAGTTGCAGCAGTCAGAAATTGAGTTGTGCCGCAAAATGCATCAGAGATCCGTAGTTTTCTTGGGCTAGCAGGATATTACCGGAAGTTTATTCAGGGATTCTCCTCTATCGCAGTTCCACTCACGTCGTTGACAAAGAAGAATGCGAAATTTGTGTGGAGCGATTAGTGTCAGGAGAGCTTCGATACTTTGAAGCAAGCTCTTATCTCAGCACCAGTACTGGCCATGCCGTCAGGGCCCGGAGATTTTGTTTTGTATACCGATGTTTCGCAACTCGGTTTGGTTGCAGTGTTGATGCAGCATGAGAAGGTGATAGCATATGCTTCTCGTCAGTTGAAGATCCATGAGAAGAATTACCTTACCCATGACCTAGAGTTGGCAGCCGTAGTTTTCGCCTTGAAGATTTGGAGCCATTATTTGTATGGGGAGAAGTGCCAGATCTTTACCGACCAAAAGAGCCTCATGTACTTCTTTACGCTGAAAGAGTTGAATATGCGTCAGAGGCGTTGGTTGGAGCTAGTGAAAGACTATGACTGTGACATTAGCTACCACCCTGCCAAGGCTAATGTGGTTGCGGATGCATTGAGCAAGAAAGTCGCAGTAATGGCTCATATGGCGATTTCGAGACCTCTTCAGTTTGAGATGCAAAGGTTTGATCTAGAGACATATCCTCGAGGTAGAGTTCCCCGTCTATCTACTTTGATGATTCAGTCTTCTCTTCTAGACCGTATTGCAGTGGATAGTCAGCAGATAAGCAGTTGGCGAAGTGGAGGCAGAGAGATGAGGCCAAGGGCAATATTTTGTATATAGTTAGCGACAGTATTGTGAAATATTGAGACAGAATGTGGGTTCCTAGCAGCGGTTCTATTCGAGCAGATATTTTATCTGAGGCTCACATGTCGCCGTACTCTATTCATCCTGGGAGTACGAAGATGTACAAAGATATGCAGCTGTTGTATTGGTGGCCCGGAATGAAGAAGGATATCAGACGTTTTGTGTCCGAGTGTCTGACGTGTCAGCTAGTGAAAGCGGAACATCAGAGACCAGTAGGTATGCTCAAGCCTCTTCCTATTCCCGAGTGGAAGTGGGAGAATGTTACCATGGACTTCGTTGTCGGTTGCTGAAATCAGTCAGAGGGTCAAATGCCATCTGGGTGATTGTTGATCGTCTTACCAAATCAGTGCACTTCTTGCCCATTAAGATGACTTTCACCATGATTCAGTATGCGGAGTTGTATATCCGAGAGATAGTCTGACTTCATGGTATTCCCGTTGCTATAGTGTCTGACTGAGATTCTAGATTCACTTCCTCATTTGGAAGAGTTTGCATTCAGCTATGGGTACGAAGTTGTTGTTTAGCACAGCTTTCCACCCTCACACAGATGGGCAGTCAGAGAGAGTTATCCAGATTTTGGAGGATCTTCTCCGTGCATGTGTCATCGATTTCTCAGGGAGTTGGGTGTCGAAGTTGCCATTGGTAGAGTTCACCTATAACAACAGTTTTCAGTCGTCTATAGGTATGGCTACGTATGAAACACTGTACGGTCGTAATTGTAGATCGCCTATTCATTGGGATGAAGTAGGGGAGAGATCAGAATTGGGTCCGGAGATTATTCAGCAGACTACCGATGTAGTAGTCAAGATCCGTGATAGGTTGAGGACTGCTCAGAGTCGATAGAAGAGTTATGCGGATCAGAGGAGGAGAGATCTAGAGTTTGCCGTTGGCGACCATGTTTTCGTGAAGATAGCACCTATGAAAGGTGTCATGCGGTTCGGGAAGAAAGGAAAGCTCAGTCCGAGATTCATCGGGCCATTTGAGATCCTCGACAGGGTTGGGACAATAGCTTATCGTGTTGCTCTTCCGCCGAATCGGGCCGGAGTACACAACGTGTTCCACATCTCTATGCTGGGGAAGTACATGGCGAATCCTTCGCATGTCTTGAACTTCGAACCGTTGCAGCTCACTCCGAACCTGTCTTATGAAGAAAGACCAGTGCAAATCTTAGACAGACAGGAGAAGAAGCTTCAGAACAAACTGGTGAAGCTAGTGAATGTCAAATGGCTTAATCATTCATAGGAGGAAGCTACGTGGGAATCTGAGCCAGAAATGAAGATTCGATATCCCGAGTTATTTGGTAAGTTTTAATTTCGAAGACGAAATTTCTTTTAAGAGAGGGAGGGTTGTAGAACCCGAAAAAAAAATCAGATTACGTATAAGCCATGCATAATTACTATTATTTAAATAAAAAATAATTTTTATATATATTTATGGAGTGTTTGATTCATTTTAAAATTTGTTAAGTCATGATCATTTATTTTGAATCGCAGAAGTTTAGTTTTATCCTTTCGGTTAAATACGCGAGACCGGACTGAAGTTGGAGTATTGAGATAAAATTTAATAATAAGAAAATATTCCTAAATTTAATTTAAGACAAAGAATAATTTATTTTAATGATAGAGAATGTTTTAAGATTTTATTTAATTAATTAGACTTAAGTTATTAATTAATTATTTTATGTTCAATAGTTAATTAAACCCTAAATTAAAATGTGTCACTAATTGAGATAAAATTTATCTAGGCCTAATATATTCAAGAAACTATAAACTAACATTTTTAATAATTATTTTAAGACCTAGCCATGCCATGCAAGAAAATAGTTGCCCTAAATTAATTTATTAATTCACTAAAATACATAATAAGTGTTTAAAACTTTAAGGAGTTGAAATTCAATAACTAAGCAATATTATATGTATTTAAAACTTTAAGGAGTTGAAATTCAATAACTAAGCAATATTTTACCTCCATTTTTGATAGCAAATTTTCGGCCATCACCCAACCAATCCTTACATGTTTGGCAACTCTCCATTATTGCCACATTTCCTTATCCTTTCTTGGTATGATAATTCCTTCATTTTAAATCACCAACAATTAATAATTAAGCACTTTGCACCTAATTAAACCACTAAATTAGCCTACCTATTCCTTATTTTCAAGCACTAAGAATGGTAGAGAATCAAACCTTGTGCCATTTCATTCCTTAATTTGTAACCCTACCTTAATGCATTTCTAGACTCATTTATCAACCCTAGTAGCCTCCACCTTCATTCCCTAGCACTTCTTCACCCTCTCATTCGAAATTTCAGAAGAAAACCAGCAGCAAAAATCGTGAACCATCAACAAGAAGACAAGAGAGAAAAGAAACTCCGTTTCCACCCCGCTGTGTTCGTCGTAGTGTTTGTTTTCTTCTTAAACAAATTTCAGGCATGTAGATACTGTTCTTTCTCTTCAATCAAGTCATATATACATTTTTAAACCATATTATGTTCCTGAAGCACGAAATCATCGAATTTGACAGCACATTTTTGAAAACCTGCACATATTTTTCTTTGCTACTTCTTGTGCTTCACGGGTTTGTTCGTTTTTGTGATTACAGAAGGTTGGCTCAGTTCCAGGCATTCCAAGCTACATCTAGGAATGTACTAGGGTGTGTTAGGATCATGTTGGTCCATTAGTTCAAGCCCCTACACGCTGGACAAAGACTTGACAGCAACTTTCCCATAGTTGCAAGTTTGAGTCTCTATTTTTGGTGTTTGTTGGCTAAGTTGAAGGTTCGAATCATGGTTGTTCTAAGGCCTGTGACCATTGTTAGAACCCTTCCTTAGCATGTCTAGGACGTGACCAAGATGGCCTTTCAATGCATGGTTCATGGTCCCATCGATTTTTTTTAAAACAAAACATGCAAGTGCCCCTCGGTTTCATTTTTTTGTTGTTTTGGGTTGTGTGAGCTTCGGTCTTGGGGGTGGTGGGTGGATTGTGGTTGGCTTCTAGCCCATAGCCATGTTTCATATAACACTTCATCATGTCTAGATCGAGCCATGGTTGATCATATGACCACTGGAACGACACAAGACATCAAGCGATCCACACCATCGCATAGTATAGAATTTGTTTGGTGTTCTCGCTTTCAAGCTTCGGTTGTCCTAGGTGTTTGCTTGAGGTGTGGTTGGCCAAGTGCCCTTGTCCATGGTTCAAGCCACCCCTTAGGATGCTGGGAAGAGACTTTGATCGGTGGTTCATGCCCCAATGGCCATTAGTTCTTAAACCACGCAAAGGAAGCGCAGCTGCTGCCACTGTGTTATGACAGCAACTTTGTCTTCGGTTCAGAGGTCATGTTCGAGTTATTGTTTGGCTTTTAGCCTATGGCCTTGGACTGGACAGTACCTCAATGAGTAAGAAAGGTCATGTTTTTGGCCGTTTGTGATTTGGTTAAATTTAGAAATCGTACGAGAATTTACGGTTCAATGTGCCAAAGTGACTCTCGAAAGAGCGTTTCATGATTTTTGCCTCCATTCACATTTTTCGTGTATTACAGCCCTAGGGTTATATTTTCCATCATTTTAGGTGGATTTTAATCATGACTAAACGATGGTTTGATGTTGGTTTGGGTTGGTACGGAGTCATGGTTAGAAATTAAGTTGTTGGTCTCGTTGGCCTCATTTTTGGTTCGATTACGAAGTTGTTCTCAAGATAAAAATTATTTGCATGTTTCTCATGTTAGGATTAGGTCGCAGCAAGCCTGAGAACAATCCAACTCACTCGATAAGAACATGGTTATAATTATATTACGTGCATAAAATATAAATGTTTTATTTTTGAGATATATGCGATATGTCTTGTGGCCACCTCACGCTTATGGGATCTATACCCGGTGACTTACGACCGGTTAATGTTTATGTATGGGTACGGACATCCAAGTCCAAGGGCTGTGGTGATCTATACCGCCCAGTATACTGTGGTTTAGTCTGATCAGACATTCATGTTATGTTACGGGCCACTTGCGTTGAAACATTATCTCTACCAGAAAAATCTCAGCATGATATTTTATGACAGGGCTCTATCGAGCAAATCTTTCACGTACGATTTTCAGATATGCACGTATTTATAATTACTCATGACACGATTTTCACCTTACGCTTTACGATCTGATATTTTTACGATTACACGAAATATAGAGAAGGTGGCGTTCTTAGGTCACATTGTTTCTAGCAGCGGTATCGAGGTAGACCCAGCGAAAGTTGCAACAGTCAGAGATTGGGTTGTACCGCAAAATGCATCAGAGACCCGTAGTTTCCTTGGGCTAGCAGGATATTATCGGAAGTTTATTCAGGGATTCTCCTCTATAGTAGTTCCACTCACGTCGTTGACAAAGAAGACTGGAAATTTGTGTGGAGTGATGAGTGTCAGAAGAGCTTCGATTCTTTGAAGCAAGCTCTTATTTCAGCACCGGTATTAGCCATGCCGTCAGGGCCCGGAGATTTTGTTTTGTATACCGATGCTTCGAAACTCAGTTTGGGCGCAGTGTTGATGCAACATGGGAAGGTGATAGCATATGCTTCTCGTCAGTTGAAGATCTATGAGAAGAATTACCCTACCCACGACCTAGAATTGGCAGCCGTAGTATTTGCCTTGAAGATTTGGAGGCATTATTTGTACGGAGAGAAGTGCCAGATCTTTACCGACCATAAATGCCTCAAGTACTTGTTTACGCAGAAAGAATTGAATATGCGTCATAGGCGTTGGTTGGAGCTTGTGAAGGACTAAGACTGTGACATTAGTTACCACCCTGGAAAAGCAAATGTAGTTGCGGATGCGTTGAGCAGGAAAGTCGTGGTGATGGCTCATTTGGTGGTTCCGAGACCCCTTCAGTCTGAGATGCAGAGGTTTGAACTAGAGACATATCCTCGAGGTAGAGTTCCCCGTCTATCTACTTTGACGATTCAGTCGTCTCTTCTAGACCGTATTCGCAGTGGACAGTCAGTAGATGAGCAGTTGGTGAAGTAGAGGCAGAGAGATGAGGCCAAGGGCAGTATTTTGTATACAGTTAGCGACAGTATTGTGAGTTATCGAGACAGGATGTGGGTTCCTAGCGACGGTTCTATTCGAGCAGATATCTTATCTGAGGCCCATATGTCGCCGTACTCTATTCATCCTGGGAGTACGAAGATGTATAAAGATCTGCAGTTGATGTATTGATGGCCCAGGATGAAGAAGGATATCAGACGTTTTGTATCCAAGTGTCTGACGTGCCAGCTAGTGAAAGCGGAACATCAGAGACCAGCAGGCTTGCTCAAGCCTCTTCCTATTCCCGAGTGGAAGTGGGAGAATATTACCATGGACTTCGTGGTAGGTTTGCCGAAGTCAGCCAGAGGGTCAAATGCTATCTAGGTGATTGTTGATCGTCTTACCAAGTCAGCGCACTTCTTTCCTATTAAGACGACTTTCACCACGATTCAGTATGCAGAGCTGTATATCCGAGAGATAGCCAGACTTTATGGTAATCCCGTTTCTATAGTATATGACCGAGATTCTAGATTCACTTCCTCCTTTTGGAAGAGTCTACATTTAGCTGTGGATACGAAGTTGATGTTTAGCACAGCCTTCCATCCTCAGACGGATGGTCAGTCAGAGAGAGTTATCCAGAGTTTGGAGGATCTTCTCCGTGCATGTGTCATCGATTTCTCAGGGAGTTGGGAGTCGAAGTTGCCATTGGTGGAGTTCACCTATAACAAAATTTTTCAGTCGTCTATAGGTATGTCTCCATATGAAGCACTGTATGGTCGTAAGTGTAGAATTCCTATTCATTGGGATGAAGTAGGGGATAGATCAGAATTGGGTCCGGAGATTATTCAGCAGACTACCGATGTAGTAGTCAAGATCCGTGATAGGTTGAGGACTGCTCAGAGTCGACAGAAGAGTTATGCGGATCAGAGGAGGAGAGATCTAGAGTTTGCCGTTGGCGACCATGTTTTTGTGAAGATAGCACCTGTGAAAGGTGTCATGCGATTCGGAAAGAAAGGAAAGCTCAGTCCGAGATTCATCGGACCATTTGAGATCCTCGACAGGGTTGGGACGTTATCTTATCGTGTTGCTCTTCCGTCGAATCTGGCCGGAGTACACAATGTGTTCCACATCTCTATGCTGAGGAAGTATATGGCGAATCCTTCGCATGTCTTGAACTTCGAACCGTTGCAGCTCACTCCAAACCTGTCTTATTGTGGGGACCCGGACGCTAATCAAGTTCATAATTGTCATTGGGACAATTTAATCAATTATAATAAACAGGGTCTAATTTTTTTTTTAAATGCGGAATGTAATGGAAATCATACTAGTATACATATCAGTATAAAATAAGGTACAAGTCCTGTACAGCATACATTCAATACAGACTAATGTTCAACAACTAGTTATCAAGTGTTCAAACCCTATCTACAGCAACATTAAAGTCCGTGGTCTCCACTCTAATCATGATCTCTTGTCATCTCCTCGATCCTGATCCTATCCCACCTGTTGTCATGCACACATACAAACACGACAACAGCCGGATAATTCCGGTGAGAATATAATCCCAGTATAAATCAACGAACATGCAATCATATAAACAATGTAAAAGCATGTAACAATTATCAGTAACATATATCAAAATCTGAAACATAATCAATATGAAATCGTAAATCAGACTCGTGACTCCACGGCTCAGACTAGACTCAATCCTAGTCTAGGGATCCCGGTTTCCAGACGTTGGCATTCCATATCAACCAACAGTAATAGAAGAAACTCCGATTCTATCCACATCGATATAACCAAGCATCCAGTGTCTTGACCTAACCATCACAGACTTTGGCGTTTTCACCAATTTCCTATCCTGTGACATCGTGCAATGTGCCCGTGGCGATCCCACCACTATCAGCCACTTCTGTCACAAGATCACTTGTCTAATACTCATCTAATACGCGCTTTCTATAAATCAATAGAACAAGCATATCAATTTAAATCAATGAACATAATAATAATAAGTATGTGATTTAGGGAAACTCAAGTATATCCCACTCGAGTCGATGTCCCAATACCACATTGACTTATACCTTTCGTTTGTAGTCTCGGTCTGAAGCAATATCAGTTCTGAACTCAAGACTGTCTCTGTAAATCTGAAACGACATTTCGAAAATCATAATATCAATGTTCTATTCTCAATTCAACACTGAATCTGATTAATCTGGATTTAAGTCAAATCAACAGCATAACGGCACAATCTCAGTATCCCCGTCAATATCAAATCAACATACATCAATTACAAATCATAACTCATATCCGATACAATCTGTAATTCATTATAATCCAGATCTGTCCGATTCCAAATCAATATAATCAGAAAATCATAGTAATTCCAAAATCAATCTGTTTCTCAATCTGACTTCGATTCTACGATGTCTAACATGCCAAGAACATCATATATGAAGTGTATTCGATTCCAACAACATCATAATTTCAAAACCTATCAAAACATAACACAACTTACGTCCAGTTGTAGCCTGCGTTGATAGGAACATAGTACTGAAGTCGGACTCAAATTCTGACGGGCGGATCTTTCCCAAAAAGCGTAAGGATTTTTCACAACTTTCCCCTTAACCTTTCTCCGTTTTCTTGCGAAGGAAATGAAGAGAATTGCAACTTATATACATCAGTTGGATGGTAAAGCTACGTGGCTTGTCCTTTCACAAAACACGTTTCGCCGCGGGTGCGCTGAGCATACTGGATCACTACCAACATTTCAGGAAGAATGACCGCGGGTGCGGTGCCTCTACTGTAGCAACACCGAAGGTGCGGTAGATTTTATGGCGCGGGTGCGGTGACCGTTCTGTATCTCTTCAGAAATTTCCTATGAACCACCGCGGGTGCCCTGTCTTTTGAACCGCGGGTGCCCTGTCTGTGCTGTCACAACAATATATTTTGCAACTAAAATCGAATCGCAACGTCTCTTGTTCGGTCTTCGATAAATACATCAAATCATGCATTAATAATTGTTGATTACCAGCTCACATCTCGGGCATTACATTTCTTCCCCCCTAAGATATGATTTCGTCCTCGAAATCTCAGGTAATCATATCAAATGCCATCAAATCAATACAATAACTCAGTCAAAGTAATAGAAACTAAAATAACAGACTCACATCATCAAAATAACTCTGGGAACTCCTGCTTCATGTCTGATTCAGTCTCCCAGGTAGCTTTCTCAATGCCATGACGAGTCCACTGCACTTTCACGAGCGGAATTGTCTTTGTTCTGAGCTGTTTTTCTTTACGATCGATAATCCGAATCGGTTTTTCGACATAACTCAATGTCTCATCTAGCTCGATCTCGTCTGGCTGAATAATATGAGAATCATCGGGGAGATACTTCCGCAGCATAGATACATGGAAGAAGATATCATGTATTCCTGATAATGAAGGTGGTAAGGCGAGTCGGTAGGCACGATCTCCTATCTTTTCGAGAATTTCATATGGACCAACGTATCGTGGAGACAATTTCTCTTTCTTGCCAAATCTGACAACTCCTCGGAAAGGTGAAATCTTCAGGAATACTCGATCTCCTGCCTCAAATACCAACGGTCGTCGTCGAACATTGGCATATTTGGCCTGTCGGTCCTGTGCTGCCTTCATTCTTTTCCGAATCAGCTTCACTTTCTCTGTCATATCTCTGATCATATCAGGTCCAATCTCAGGAATCTTAGAGATCTCATCCCAATAAAGAGGGGATATGCATTTCTTTCCGTACAACGCTTCGAATGGAGCCATATCAATACTCGTCTGATAGCTATTGTTGTACGAAAACTCGCACAGAGGCAAGGCATCTTGCCAATTAGTGCTAAAATCAAGCACTACAGCTCTTAGCATATCTTCCAATGTTTGAATCATCCGCTCTGATTGTCCGTATGTCTGTGGATGATATGCGATACTCAGATGTAACTTTGTACCTAGAGCCTGCTGTAAACTCTGCCAGAAGTGCGAAGTAAACCGAGGATCACGGTCTGAAACAATCGACTTCGGCACTCTGTGCAATCTAACTACCTCTCGCACATAAATATCGGCCATCTGGTCATATCTGTATGTCATTTTGTATGGAATAAAACATGCAGATTTGGTCAATCGATCAATCACGACCCAAATCCCATCACCGCCTCTGGAGGATCTCGGTAACTGCGTCACAAAATCCATGGAAATGTGATCCCATTTCCATTCAAGAATTGACAAACTCTGTAACAATCCTCCTGGTTTCTTTCTCTCGGCTTTCACCTGTTGGCGATTCAGACACTTGGCTACAAATTTAGTAATATCAGATTTCATTTGTTTCCACCAATATTGTGTCTTCAAATCATTATACATTTTCCTGCCACCAGGATGAATGCTAAAACGACTGCTGTGCGCTTCTGTCAATATTCGGTGTTTCAAATCTGAAACATTTGGCACAACAATACGATTATTCACATACAAAATACCATCATGAACCTGATACTCCGATTGATGTCCAGCTCTGACCATAACAATCGAATTTTGTACGTTCTGATCAACTTTCTGTGCCTCTTTGATTCTCAATATCAATTCTGGTTCAGCTCGAATTGCACATAATCTCAGAGGCTGACAATCTGTTTCAAAAGCTAATCCAGACAAACAACAGTCTTCTATCAAATTCGAGACACCTATCGTCGATAAGGATAAGGAACATACCTTTCGACTCAGTGCATCAGCTGCTGCATTGGACTTTCCTGGGTAATATTTGATTTCACAATCAAAATCCTTCAATAAATCGAGCCATCTTCGTTGCCTCATATTCAGCTCGGACTGTAAAAACAGATACTTTAGGCTCTTGTGATCAGAATAGATCTCAAACTTTTCACCATAAAGATAATGTCGCCATATCTTCAAAGCAAAGACAATGGCCGCCAATTCAAGATCATGAACTGGGTAACGAGTCTCATGTGGTTTCAGCTGTCTCGAGGCATAAGCAATAACATGCCCTCGCTGCATCAGTATACAACCCAATCCTTGATGAGATGCATCACAATAAACCACAAAATCACCTGTACCTGATGGAATCGTCAAAATCGGTGCACTGGTCAGTCTTTTCTTTAATTCAAGAAAACTGGTCTCACATTCCTCAGACCAAACAAATGGAGTATTCTTCTGAGTCAACTGTGTAATCGGTTTGGCAATACTAGAAAAATCTTTGATGAATCGACGATAATATCCTGCCAAACCCATAAAACTGCAAATCTCGGGCACTGATGTTGGTCTCGGCCAAGAAATCACTGCCTCAACCTTACTGGGATCAACAGCTATACCGTCTCCGGATATAATATGTTCCAGAAATACTACCTGTCTCAACCAAAACTTACATTTCGACAGTTTAGCATACAATTTCTCAGCCCTCAAAATTTTCAACATAGTTCTCAGATGATCAGCATGCTCAATCATATTCTTCGAATAAATCAATATGTCATCAATAAATATAATGACAAAATCGTCAAGGTATCTTTGAAAGACACGGTTCATCAACCCCATGAATACAGCCGGTGCATTCGTCAAATCAAATGGCATGACAATAAACTCATAATGTCCATACCTGGTTCTGAATGCAGTCTTCGAGATATCAGAATCCCTGACTCTCAGCTGATGGTATCCAGATCTCAGATCGATCTTGGAATATATGGATGAACCCTGCAATTGACAAACTAATAATCAATGCGAGGCAAGGGATATTTATTCTTTACCGTTTGATGCGAATCCTCGTACGAATGAAAGGCAAGCACGAATATAGAAATCGCACCCTCAATTCAATAACAAACAAGGAACGATTATGTTGTCCCGATCTTTTGAAACAAGTAACGATTTTGTGATATTCACCTCTAAGCGATTATAACTTAGCAACAAATATCAACGATAAAACAATTGAACTTCAAACGAACCTTCAAAGAACTTGTTTTGACAATCCGTGCGAAGAACAATCGACAAACGCCACAAAGATGCAATCTTTGATAAGTTTGATTTTGATAAACACAAAGCACAAGCCTTGCAAATTGAGAGAAATCTACAATAATTTGATATCAATCTTCAATGATTTCGTTCATCCCCCTTACAATACATTATATAAACAATAAAAATAAGAAAAGTTGTGTGAAAAGGCTTAAATAAGATAAATAGCAACTTTGACACGGAAGTACGCCAAAAGACCGCGGGTGCGGTGCTTGTTTGACCACGGGTGCTGTGACACCCTCGACCGATTTTAATAAAATAACAGCGGAATTTAAAATTTTCTTGAAGAAGGAAGGGTAAAAGTTCTTGACATAAAAATCTTTACAAACAAAGTAAATACATGATCAATGAAATGATAAAACCAAAATACAAAATATCATTTGTATGATCATGTCCAAAGAGCTATCAAAATATCTTCTTCCTTCCATCTATGATATGCATATGACCCCGGCTCCAATCAACGTCCAGGTCCATCGCTCTTATCTGCATCACATGAAATAACTGAATTGAGTATAAAACTCAGCAAGTGGAACTCTTACATAACAATGGATACATAGCATACTCTGTAAAACATGGCTTTGAAAACATTAAATACCATCAACTCTGAAACATGAATATTCTGAAACATGAATATCATAGCAATAATAATAATAACGATGGTATTTCTCTTTTCTCTATTGGATTGATATCTATAGTATCTCTGGCTCTGTACCTATATCCCATCGATAAAATCGATAACTCTGAGGGATATAAGCCTATGGTCAAAAAGATCATCTATCCGTGGCAACGGATATTTATTCTTGATAGTCACTTTGTTGATCTCTCTGTAATCAATACAAAGCCGCAAAGACCCATCTTTCTTTTTGACGAAAAGAACCGGAGCTCCCCATGGCGAAGAACTCGGCCGAATGAAACCTTTATCCAAAAGATCCTGCAACTGCGTCTTCAACTCTTTCATCTCTGTTGGGGCCATTCTATACAGAGCCTTAGAAATAGGAACCGTAACTGGAACTAGATCAATCACAAACTCCACATCTCTGTCCGGCGGCAAACCCGGCATATCATCCTCAAAAACATCAGGGAACTCTCTCACCGCATCAATATCATCAATATTCAATTTCACAATTCTATCCACATCCACAATCGAAGCCAAAAACCCATCACAACCTCTAAACAACAACTTCTTAGCCTCAAGACATGAAATAAAAGGAAGGACCAGCGAAGTATCTGCACTGGCGAGCATACCTTCCCTATTGCCATCATCTGCAAATTTCACCGTCTTAGCAACGCAATCAATCACTGCACGATAGGTTGATAGCCAATCCATGCCAAGTATAATATCAAACGCAACCATAGGGATAACAATCAAATCAGCATAAACCACTCGCTCATCAATTTGAACAGAGCACGCATACACAATAGATGTCGGACACAACACATCCCCCGAAGGCAATACAACATTAAATCGGAGGGGAAGAACAGAAGGAATGATACCCAAAGATCTCAAAAATAGTTCAGACATAAAAGAATGAGTAGCACCTGTATCAATCAATGTCGTAGCTACTCTGCCTGAAATTAAAATAGTGCTAGAGATCACAGAAGAATCATGGTTTATACCTTCTTTCGTCATGGTAAAGATGCGTCCCTGCACCTTCTCTTTACTCGAGCCTCTCGGACAATCCTTGGCAATATGGCCTGCAGTGCCACATCTGTAGCAAGTATGAGTACCAAATCTGCACTCTCCCCGATGATGCCTACCGCACTTGGAACACAATGGTTTCTCGGAATCAAATGGAACTGCCGATGGTTTAGGACTCAACTCTAACTTGCCTTTCCCCTTGAAACGATCCTTTCCTCTTTGATTCGAACCCTGGCCTCTCTGAGCAATGGCCTGCTGCCTCGCTTGTCTCTCTCTGGCAATGTTTTTCTCATCTTGCTCGGCCAAAAAGCCTTAGCCACAATCTCTTTGAATGTGACAGCCTTCGACATATTAATGTCCCTTCTGATTTCTGCTCTAAGGCCTCTAATGAAATGAGCACCTTTGTCTTAGTCGTTGGAAGCAATATACGGGGCAAACAGACAGCCCTCCTCGAACTTCAGAATATACTCATCAACATTCAAACCTCCCTGTCGAAGCTCCAAGAACTCTGTCACCTTCCTAGCTCGAAGTGCGTCTGGGAAGTACTTGTCATAGAAAAGATCAGTGAACTCTTGCCACTTCAATGTCGAAATATCCACACTAACCTTGGTAGCATTCCACCAAATGCGTGCTGCCTTGACTAACATGAACACTGCACAACTGATTCTGTCTTTGTCCCCATAGTTGAGATGATAAAAAATAGCCTCAAGTGCCTTGACCCATTCTACGGCCATCAACGGATCAGTGCTTCCTGCAAATTCCGGCGGATCCATTCTCTTGAAAGCGGTAAAGATGCCATTGGTACCAACTGCTTGTGCCACTTGGCCTCTCACTTGACCTCTACCTTGACCTGTATCTTGCAAACGTAGTAACTGTTGGATCTGCTCACTGTGGACCTTAGCTTGCTCTTTCAACAACTTGCCGAACTCATCAACAACTCTAGAGGAAGAACTACCCTCACCCTCTGCGGCCTTTCTCTTAGGAGGCATAATTCCTACAATGTGCTCACACAATACATATCAATAGATAACAATGAATAGATGTAGAAGAAGACATACCCGGACTGTTGAAAGTAGACGAAGTCATATGCATTGGTCCAAAGAACGGTGCTCTGATACCACTAAATGTGACACCCTCGACCGATTTTAATAAAATAACAGCGGAATTTAAAATTTTCTTGAAGAAGGAAGGGTAAAAGTTCTTGACATAAAAATCTTTACAAACAAAGTAAATACAAGATCAATGAAATGTTAAAACCAAAATACAAAATATCATTTGTATGATCATGTCCAAAGAGCTATCAAAATATCTTCTTCCTTCCATCTATGATATGCATATGACCCCGGCTCCAATCAACGTCCAGGTCCATCGCTCTTATCTGCATCACATGAAATAACTGAATTGAGTATAAAACTCAGCAAGTGGAACTCTTACATAACAATGGATACATAGCATACTCTGTAAAACATGGCTTTGAAAACATTAAATACCATCAACTCTGAAACATGAATATTCTGAAACATGAATATCATAGCAATAATAATAATAACGATGGTATTTCTCTTTTCTCTATTGGATTGATATCTATAGTATCTCTGGCTCTGTACCTATATCCCATCGATAAAATCGATAACTCTGAGGGATATAAGCCTATGGTCGTTGATCAACTAATTGCATGCAATCTCTGACTATGTATCTATCAATCCATAAAACATTTGAACTCTCTCTTGGGCATTTTAACAAACACTTTGCATACTCTATCTCTTGTATTCCCTTTTACAGAATTGAGACATTCAATTGCCTCTAATATACAACAAGGTATATCTATACATAATATGAATCAAATGGAAGGGAATAACATGTTAAAACATTGTAACACAATACATATATTATCATGTGAGCACAAGGAATGAAATTCCACTTACAACCAATTAAAACCCTTGAATATAATCCCTTGGTTGAAATCCTACAACAATAAACCATATATAACACCATCAATAACCCAATAATCCCACAACAATACCACAAAAGCCATAGAATCAACACCATCACAAACCCATATCATCTCTCACACCAAAACCAAGAATAAATAACACCAAAAGCTTACCTTAGCTTCCTTGATCCCAAAATAACCTTGATCTCTCAACAAATAGCCAACAAGAAGCTTGGATTAAAGAAAGGAATTGAAGGAAATGAAGAAACCCTAGCCTCCAAGGAGAGAAAAATCGAGAATGAGGGGAAGGAAATGAGAGAAATGAAGCCCACTCATCCATTTAACTCACTTAAATCTCAAAACACGCTTCTACTGTTCATGCACCGCGGGTGCGCTCCAACATGCACCGCGGGTGCGGTGTGCCCTCGGCAACTCAACCAAAAATCTAAAAATGTCGACCGCAGGTGCGCTCCATAAAAGACCGCGGGTGCGCTGCACTATGGACCGCGGGTGCGGTGAAGCTACTGGAAAAACATCACAATTGTGAACATGAGACCGCGGGTGCGGTACCTATATGACCGCGGGTGCGGTCCCCTCTGCATCCAACAACCAACTCTATGCAACAAAGATCGAATCGAAACGCTGATACAATACAACTACACATCAACTAATATCAACAATGCCACAAAACAATAATAACCAACAATACTATGACCCATAAACACAACTCTTAACATCACACTATACTAAAACTCAACCAAATAGTCAATAATCATACGAAATCTTAAATCGTACCGTACACCAGGCGTGGCTATTACAATCTCCCCTCCTTAAGGAAATTTCTTCCTCGAAATTGATGTCACTGCGCAAACAACTCAGGATACTTCTCTTTCATCTCATCCTCTTGTTCCCACGTGGCTTCTTCAATCAGATGATTCCTCCAAAGGACTTTAACAATGCTGATCTCTTTGTTTCTCAACACTCTAACTCTGCGATCCAGAATCTGGACCGGAATCTCTTGGTATGTCAAATTTTGCGTCAAATCCAATGGCTCGTGGTGAATAATATGGGAAGGATTCGCAATATAATTCCTGAGCATTGAAACATGAAAAACATTATGAACTCTGTCAAGATCTGGCGGTAGTGCTAACCTGTAAGCTCGATCACCAACTCTATCCAAGATCTCAAATGGGCCAATAAATCTCGGACTCAGCTTTCCCTTCTTGCCAAACCGCATCACACCCTTAAGAGGTGCTATCTTCAAGAACACATGGTCGCCCACCTCAAACTGCAACGGCCTACGACGCACTTCAGCATAACTCTTCTGTCTCGATTGTGTTGTCTTCATCCTCTCTCGAATAACAGCAACAACATCAGCTGTCTGTTGGACCAACTCTGGACCCAACATCTTCCTCTCACCAATCTCATCCCAATACAATGGCGATCTACACTTTCTTCCATAAAGTGCTTCATACGGTGCCATGCCAATCGTTGCTTGGTAGCTATTATTGTACGTGAACTCAACAAGAGGCAATTTGGAATCCCAACTACCAGGATAGTCGATAGTACAAGCTCTGAGCATATCCTCTAGAATCTGAATAACTCTCTCTGATTGACCGTCACTCTGGGTGATATGCTGTACTGAATGCTAACCGTGAACCCATAGCTCTGTGTAAACTCTTCCAAAACTCTGAAGTAAATCTAGGGTCACGATCAGACACGATCGACACAGGAACACCATGAAGTCTAACAATCTCTGCTATGTACTCTTCGGCATACTGCTTCATAGAATACGTCGTCTTGACCGGAAGAAAATGTGCTGACTTGGTCAACCGATCAACAATAACCCAAATAGAGTTAAGACCTTTCTGCGTCCTTGGAAGACCAGTCACGAAGTCCATCGAAATATGCTCCCATTTCCATTGAGGAATCGGTAATGACAGCAATGTCCCAGCAGGTCTCTGATGCTCGATTTTCACCTGCTGACAAGTTAGGCACTGAGAAATAAACATGGCAATATCATTCTTCATACCTGGCCACCAATAGAGTCTACGAAGATCCTGATACATCTTAGTGCTGCCTGGATGTATCGAGTATGGCGCGGTATGTGCCTCTGTCAAGACGTCTCGCCGAATATCATCACCAATAGGAATACATATACGGCCTCTGAAAGTCACCAAACCATCTCCATTCAATCCAAACTCTGAATTACCTCTCTCCTCTGCTCTGGCTCTCAACTCTGTTAACTGAACATCAATGGCCTGCTCTCTACGAATCCTGTCCGTCAATGTAGCCCGAATAACCAACGCTATCTTTTCTCGCTGCAAATCTAACAACAATGGCTTTTGAATCAAAGAATTCAAAGAAGAACTCAACTTACGGCTCAAAGCATCTGCTACAACATTTGCCTTCCTTGGGTGGTAACTAATCGTCATATCATAATCTTTGACAAGCTCTAACCACCGTCTCTGTCTCATATTGAGTTCTTTCTGAGAAAACAAATACTTCAAACTCTTGTGGTCCGTGAAAATTTCACACTTTTCGCCATATAAATAATGTCTCCAAATCTTCAGGGCGTAAACCACAGCTGCCAGCTCCAAATCATGCGTAGGATAATTCTTCTCGTAGTCCTTCAACTGGCGAGAAGCATAAGCTATAACCTTCCCACGCTGCATCAGCACTGCACCAAGACCCTTCTTCGACGCATCAGTGAAAACAACAAAATCCTCTGAACCACTGGACAAAGCAAGAACAGGAGCTGTCGTCAACTTATCTTTCAACTCTTGGAATGAACTTTGGCAATCATTGGACCACTCAAACTTCACAGTCTTCCTCGTCAGATTGGTTAACGGCAGGGAAATCTTGGAAAAATCTGAAATGAAACGACGATAATAACCCGCCAAACCAAGAAAACTGCGTACCTCTGATACATTTGTAGGAATAGACCACTTCTGAATCGCCTCAATCTTTACTGGGTCAACAGCTATACCATCCTTCGAAACAACATGGCCTAAGAAAGAAATCTGCTCCAACCAGAACTCACATTTCTTCAACTTAGCATACAACCTCTTCTCTCTCAACAACTGAAGAACAACTCTGAGGTGCTTTGAATGAAGCTCTCTGGTCTTGGAATAAATCAATATGTCATCGATGAAAACAATGACAAAGCTATCCAAATACGGCTTGAACACTCGGTTCATCAGATCCATGAAGACTGAAGGAGCATTAGTCAGACCAAAAGACATCACAAGAAATTCATAATGACCATACCTGGTCCGGAAAGCCGTCTTAGGGATATCAGACTCTCTAACCTTCAACTGATAATAGCCAGATCGCAAATCAATCTTCGAAAACACTGTAGCCCCGTGCAGTTGGTCAAAAAGATCATCTATCCGTGGCAACGGATATTTATTCTTGATAGTCACTTTGTTGATCTCTCTGTAATCAATACAAAGCCGCAAAGACCCATCTTTCTTTTTGACGAAAAGAACCGGAGCTCCCCATGGCGAAGAACTCGGCCGAATGAAACCTTTATCCAAAAGATCCTGCAACTGCGTCTTCAACTCTTTCATCTCTGTTGGGGCCATTCTATACAGAGCCTTAGAAATAGGAACCGTAACTGGAACTAGATCAATCACAAACTCCACATCTCTGTCCGGCGGCAAACCCGGCATATCATCCTCAAAAACATCAGGGAATTCTCTCACCGCATCAATATCATCAATATTCAATTTCACAATTCTATCCACATCCACAATCGAAGCCAAAAACCCATCACAACCTCTAAACAACAACTTCTTAGCCTCAAGACATGAAATAAAAGGAAGGACCAGCGAAGTATCTGCACTGGCGAGCATACCTTCCCTATTGCCATCATCTGCAAATTTCACCGTCTTAGCAACGCAATCAATCACTGCACGATAGGTTGATAGCCAATCCATGCCAAGTATAATATCAAACGCAACCATAGGGATAACAATCAAATCAGCATAAACCACTCGCTCATCAATTTGAACAGAGCACGCATACACAATAGATGTCGGACACAACACATCCCCCGAAGGCAATACAACATTAAATCGGAGGGGAAGAACAGAAGGAATGATACCCAAAGATCTCAAAAATAGTTCAGACATAAAAGAATGAGTAGCACCTGTATCAATCAATGTCGTAGCTACTCTGCCTGAAATTAAAATAGTGCTAGAGATCACAGAAGAATCATGGTTTATACCTTCTTTCGTCATGGTAAAGATGCGTCCCTGCACCTTCTCTTTACTCGAGCCTCTCGGACAATCCTTGGCAATATGGCCTGCAGTGCCACATCTGTAGCAAGTATGAGTACCAAATCTGCACTCTCCCCGATGATGCCTACCGCACTTGGAACACAATGGTTTCTCGGAATCAAATGGAACTGCCGGTGGTTTAGGACTCAACTCTAACTTGCCTTTCCCCTTGAAACGATCCTTTCCTCTTTGATTCGAACCCTGGCCTCTCTGAGCAATGGCCTGCTGCCTCGCTTGTCTCTCTCTGGCAATGTTTTTCTCATCTTGCTCGGCCAAAAAGCCTTAGCCACAATCTCTTTGAATGTGACAGCCTTCGACATATTAATGTCCCTTCTGATTTCTGCTCTAAGGCCTCTAATGAAATGAGCACCTTTGTCTTAGTCGTTGGAAGCAATATACGGGGCAAACAGACAGCCCTCCTCGAACTTCAGAATATACTCATCGACATTCAAACCTCCCTGTCGAAGCTCCAAGAACTCTGTCAGCTTCCTAGCTCGAAGTGCGTCTGGGAAGTACTTGTCATAGAAAAGATCAGTGAACTCTTGCCACTTCAATGTCGAAATATCCACACTAACCTTGGTAGCATTCCACCAAATGCGTGCTGCCTTGACTAACATGAACACTGCACAACTGATTCTGTCTTTGTCCCCATAGTTGAGATGATAAAAAATAGCCTCAAGTGCCTTGACCCATTCTACGGCCATCAACGGATCAGTGCTTCCTGCAAATTCCGGCGGATCCATTCTCTTGAAAGCGGTAAAGATGCCATTGGTACCAACTGCTTGTGCCACTTGGCCTCTCACTTGACCTCTACCTTGACCTGTATCTTGCAAACGTAGTAACTGTTGGATCTGCTCACTGTGGACCTTAGCTTGCTCTTTCAACAACTTGCCGAACTCATCAACAACTCTAGAGGAAGAACTACCCTCACCCTCTGCGGCCTTTCTCTTAGGAGGCATAATTCCTACAATGTGCTCACACAATACATATCAATAGATAACAATGAATAGATGTAGAAGAAGACATACCCGGACTGTTGAAAGTAGACGAAGTCATATGCATTGGTCCAAAGAACGGTGCTCTGATACCACTAAATGTGACACCCTCGACCGATTTTAATAAAATAACAGCGGAATTTAAAATTTTCTTGAAGAAGGAAGGGTAAAAGTTCTTGACATAAAAATCTTTACAAACAAAGTAAATACAAGATCAATGAAATGTTAAAACCAAAATACAAAATATCATTTGTATGATCATGTCCAAAGAGCTATCAAAATATCTTCTTCCTTCCATCTATGATATGCATATGACCCCGGCTCCAATCAACGTCCAGGTCCATCGCTCTTATCTGCATCACATGAAATAACTGAATTGAGTATAAAACTCAGCAAGTGGAACTCTTACATAACAATGGATACATAGCATACTCTGTAAAACATGGCTTTGAAAACATTAAATACCATCAACTCTGAAACATGAATATTCTGAAACATGAATATCATAGCAATAATAATAATAACGATGGTATTTCTCTTTTCTCTATTGGATTGATATCTATAGTATCTCTGGCTCTGTACCTATATCCCATCGATAAAATCGATAACTCTGAGGGATATAAGCCTATGGTCGTTGATCAACTAATTGCATGCAATCTCTGACTATGTATCTATCAATCCATAAAACATTTGAACTCTCTCTTGGGCATTTTAACAAACACTTTGCATACTCTATTTCTTGTATTCCCTTTTACAGAATTGAGACATTCAATTGCCTCTAATATACAACAAGGTATATCTATAAATAATATGAATCAAATGGAAGGGAATAACATGTTAAAACATTGTAACACAATACATATATTATCATGTGAGCACAAGGAATGAAATTCCACTTACAACCAATTAAAACCCTTGAATATAATCCCTTGGTTGAAATCCTACAACAATAAACCATATATAACACCATCAATAACCCAATAATCCAACAACAATACCACAAAAGCCATAGAATCAACACCATCACAAACCCATATCATCTCTCACACCAAAACCAAGAATAAATAACACCAAAAGCTTACCTTAGCTTCCTTGATCCCAAAATAACCTTGATCTCTCAACAAATAACCAACAAGAAGCTTGGATTAAAGAAAGGAATTGAAGGAAATGAAGAAACCCTAGCCTCCAAGGAGAGAAAATTCGAGAATGAGGGGAAGGAAATGAGAGAAATGAAGCCCACTCATCCATTTAACTCACTTAAATCTCAAAACACGCCTCTACTGTTCATGCACCGCGGGTGCGCTCCAACATGCACCGCGGGTGCGGTGTGCCCTCGGCAACTCAACCAAAAATCTAAAAATGTCGACCGCAGGTGCGCTCCATAAAAGACCGCGGGTGCGCTCTGGTCTCGGCCAATCCACCGCGGGTGCGCTGCTCTATGGACCGCGGGTGCGGTGAAGCTACTGGAAAAACATCACAATTGTGAACATGAGACCGCTGGTGCGGTACCTATATGACCGCGGGTGCGGTCCCCTCTGCATCCAACAACCAACTCTATGCAACAAAGATCGAATCGAAACGCTGATACAATACAACTACACATCAACTAATATCAACAATGCCACAAAACAATAATAACCAACAATACTATGACCCATAAACACAACTCTTAACATCACACTATACTAAAACTCAACCAAATAGTCAATAATCATACGAAATCTTAAACCGTAACGTACACCAGGCGTGACTATTACAGGTGCGGTGTAGCTTCGGCAACAGACCGCGGGTGCGCTAATGATTTGACCGCGGGTGCGGTGCAGCTTCGGGAAATTTTCTTAAATTTGATTATCATAGACCGCGTGTGCGGTCCCTGCTTTAGCGCGGGTGCGCTCGACCTTCGGCAATTGCACTTGAATAACATTCCAAAGACCTCCAATATTATTCCCATGATTCCCAACCTCTTCTAATTTAGTCATCCAATTTGTAGATCCTCCTTGGTAGTTCATCATGAGTCCTTGAAGTGCTTCTTTAAACTTCTTGCTACGTCCCCTCGTTAAAGGTCCTTCAGGCAATACCAACGAATCCCATGTTTTCTTTGGTGCTTGATCAACCACGTTTGCATCATTCTCCCCTTCTTGAAAAGGATTTGTCCTCAAATCTTGATCATCTCCTAGATCAAACAACGAAAGATCACTAACATTAAAAGTAGAACTGACATTGTACTCACCTAGTAGGTCTAATTTGTAGGCATTGTCGTTGATCTTTTCAAGCACTTGAAATGGTCCATCACCCCTAGGTAAGAGCTTCGAACGTCGTTTTTCTGGAAATCTTTCCTTTCTTAAGTGCAACCATACCCAATCTCCCTTTTCAAAAACCATCTTTTTCCTCCCCTTGTTGGCTTGCTTCGTATATTGTAAATTCTTCTTCTCGATGTTATTCTTGACCTTCTCATGCAAAATTCTAACGAATTCAGCTTTCTTCTTGCCATCCATGCTCAACCTTTCACTCACAGGCAAAGACATCAAATCCAAAGGAGTTAAAGGATTAAAACCATAAACAATTTCAAATGGTGAATAATTCGTAGTAGAATGCACGCTACGGTTATAAGCAAACTCAACAAATGACAAACATTCTTCCCAATTTTTCAAGTTCTTTTTGAGTATAGCACGCAAAAGTGTTCCTAGAGTTCTATTAACAACTTCAGTTTGTCCATCCGTTTGAGGATGACGTATAGTAGAAAACAACAGTTTAGTACCAAGCTTAGCCCACAAAGTTTTCCAAAAGTAACTCAAAAATTTAACATCACGGTCAGATACAATAGTCCTAGGCATACCATGCAACCTAGCGACTTCCTTAAAGAACAAATCTGCAATGTTGGATGCATCATCGGTTTTATGACAAGCAATAAAATGTGCCATTTTAGAGAATCTATCAACAACAACAAATATTGAATCCCTCCCCTTCTTAGTCCTTGGCAAACCTAAAACAAAATCCATAGAAATATCAATCCAAGGTTCACTAGGAACAGGAAGTGGTGTATACAAGCCATGTGGTTGTGTTCTAGACTTAGCTTGTCTACAAGTAATGCACTTTTTACAAACACGCTCAACATCACGTTTCATATGTGGCCAATAAAAATGCTCATGCAAACAACTCAAAGTTTTAGCCACACCAAAGTGCCCCATCAAACCACCACCATGTGCCTCCCTCACAAGTAACTCACGAATTGATGACTTAGGAATGCACAATCTATCTTCTCTAAATAAAAACCCATTATGCAAATAAAATTTGTCATGTGGACCATGCATACATGTTTCAAATATCTCCTTAAAATCCTCATCCAACAAATACAACTCTTTCATATGTTCAAATCCCAAGATTTTCGACTCCAAGTTAGAGATTAATACATACCTCCGTGATAGTGCGTCAGCCACTACATTATCCTTACCTTGTTTGTATTTGATTATGTAGGGAAATGTACCTATGAATGCCACCAACTTAGCATGCCGCTTGTTCAGTTTCTGTTGTCCCTTAAGGTACTTTAGAGACTCATGATCGGTATGGATCACAAACTCCTTAGGCCTCAAGTAGTGTTGCCACATCTCCAAGGTCCTCACAAGCGCGTACAACTCCTTGTCATACGTTGGATAGTTTAGTGCTGCTCCATTGAGTTTCTCACTAAAGTACGCCACTGGTCGTCCTCCTTGCATCAAAACCCCACCAATACCTACACCTGAAGCATCACGTTCAATTTTAAAAGTATTAGAAAAATCAGGCAAAACAAGTAAAGGCGCATTAATTAATTTTTGTTTAATAATATTAAAAGACTTCTCTTGCTCCTCGCCCCAGTAGAATAGAACGTTCTTCTTAATCACTGCCGTCATCGGTGCCGCCAGTGTGCTAAAATCTTTTACAAACCTCCTATAGAAGCTTGCAAGACCATGAAAGCTTCGAACTTGACTAACATTAGCAGGCGTTGGCCAATCTCGAATAGCACTTACCTTGTCCTCATCCACTTGTATCCCCTGTGAACTTACCACAAAACCAAGAAAAACAAGTTTGCTTGTAAAAAAATCACATTTCTTAAGATTAGCATATAAATGTTCAGCCCTAAGTGTTGTCAGTACAAGTCTCAAATGCTCAACATGCTCTTCTAAATCTTTACTATACACAAGAATATCATCAAAATAAACCACAACAAATTTCCCTATGTAAGCACGCAAGAGATGAATCATCAACCTCATAAAGGTACTAGGAGCGTTTGTTAAACCAAAAGGCATTACCATCCACTCATATAACCCATATTTGGTTTTAAATGCTGTTTTCCACTCATCACCTTCCTTCATCCTAATCTGATGATAACCACTTTTCAAGTCAATCTTGCTAAAAATACAAGCACCATGCAACTCATCAAACATATCATCTAATCTAGGTATGGGATGCCTATACTTGATGGTTATGTTATTAATTTCCCTACAATCCACACACATACTCCATGAGCCATCTTTCTTAGGAACTAGTAAAACAGGTACAGCACAAGGAGACATGGACTCACGCACAAAACCCCAATCTAACAACTCACTTACCTGTAGTTGTAGCTCCTTAGTCTCCTCCGGATTGCTTCTGTAAGCTGGACGATTTGGCAATACACTTCCGGGTACCAAATCAATTTGGTGCTCAATCCCCCTCAATGGTGATAATCCTTGAGGTAGCTCCTCCGGAAATACATCTTCAAATTCCTGCAAAAGTGAAAGAACAATGCTTGGAAGGGATCCGGCTATATCACTTGTGTTAAAGAGAATCTCTTTGTAAAGAATCAACACAAGTGGATCATGTGTGTGCAACAACTGTTTCAACTCACTCTTTTGGGCCATTTATGTTTTCTTTTTGACCTCTTTCCTCTCATTTTCTTTTCCCTCATTTTTCTTTTGTATGGCTATCTCACTTTTTCTTTTAGCCATGTCATTTTTGTTTTCAAAGGCCATCTCAGTTTTTAATTCACTCTTTTTTTCGGCATCATCTCTCTCTGTTTTTTTTCAATTGGTCCTCCAACACTTGCTTTGGGGACAAAGGAAGTAAAACAATGGGTTCTTTCTTGAGTACAAAAGAATATTTATTTCTAAACCCATCATGTGTCACTTGCCTATCATATTTCCATGGTCTTCTTAACAAAATATGACAAGCATGCATTGGCACCACATCACACAATACCTCATCAATATACTTCCCAATAGAAAACGCAACCAAAACTTGTTTGTTCACCTTCACTTCGGCACAGTCTGTAACGCCCCAGATTCGACGACTGTCCTCACTGTATCAAGACGAGTCTTTCCAGCGTGCTTATGTCCTCACTCACACGCACCCTGGGAAACTTCCCAGGAGGTCACCCATCCCAAAATTGCCCCAAGTCAAGCACGCTTAACTTTGGAGTTCTTATGTGATGAGCTACCGAAAAGAAGATGCACCTTCGTGATATGAGTAGTACAAATCAAATCTTTTAAGCCCTCTTCAACTGTACAGTCCATTACATTGAACAGTCTCGGAATCCCTCTCATTCCCGTGTGGGTTCGGTTCATTCATGTTCCCTTCACCTAGAAGCCTGCCAGGAGCCGCTCATTGTCCGTGCAACTGATGGCACCGGCGATCACCCCCCGCCCTCTTCGGCCCCGGGCCTCACATGCCCACCAGCTTCCGCTTGGTTCGTCCCCGAACCACACCGTACTAAGAGAGGTCGGCTCTGATACCACTACTTGTTACGCCCCAGATTCGACGACTGTCCTCACTGTATCAAGACGAGTCTTTCTAACGTGCTTATGTCCTCACTCACACGCACCCTGGGAAACTTCCCAGGAGGTCACCCATCCCAAAATTGCCCAAAGTCAAGCACGCTTAACTTTGGAGTTCTTATGTGATGAGCTACCGAAAAGAAGATGCACCTTCGTGATATGAGTAGTACAAATCAAATCTTTTAAGCCCTCTTCAACTGTACAGTCCATTACATTGAACAGTCTCGGAATCCCTCTCATTCCCGTGTGGGTTCGGTTCATTCATGTTCCCTTCACCTAGAATCCTGCCAGGAGCCGCTCATTGTCCGTGCAACTGATGGCACCGGCGATCACCCCCCGCCCTCTTCGGCCCCGGGCCTCACACAGTCATTCAACCACCGTAGCCTATATAGTTGAGGATGTTTCAAAGTAGGCAAGCTCAATTTTTCCACCATCTCAAGACTAGCAACATTGGTACAACTCCCTCCATCTATAATAATGTTGCAAACTTTGCCACTGACAAAACATCTAGTATGGAACAAGTTTTCCCGCTGATTCGTCTCCTCTTCTTTGACTTGGGCACTCATGATACGCCTTGTCACTAATGCCTCACCCACAACTGCTTCATATCCCTCATCAGGATCCTCTAATGCAGGCATCTCATCTTCATCCTCTCCATCATCTCCCTCACTATGAGATTCATACTCCCCATAATTATTCAACACCATCACCCTTTTATTGGGACATTGGCTAGCAATATGTCCAACTCATTGACACCTAAAACATTTAATATCTCTAGAACGATTAATAGGAGTTTCAGGTTTACCTTGCACTCCCTGCTTAGGCGCCTCCTGTTTAATGTCAACTTTGGGCTTGACCACTGCCTTGCTTTCTTCACGTTTAACAACGTTGGATCGTCAAGATGTTGATATACTACCAGATTGTGTGGTACAACCAACTCCTCTCCTCTTCAGTTGTTGCTCCACTTTTATCGCCATCTGCACCATTTCATCTAGATCCAAGTAATGTCTAAGTTCCACTTGGTCTTGAATTTCCCTGTTCAAACCACACAGAAAACGAGCCATAGTAGCCTCACTATCCTCATCTATGTTTGCTCTAATCATGACTACGTCCAATTCTTTATAGTAGTCCTCAACACTCTTCACACCCTGTCTCAAAGTTTGTAACTTCTTAAACATTTCTCTATAGTAGTGATTTGGTACAAACCTCTTCCTCATTATGCTTTTCATCTCAGCCCAAGTTTCTATAGGCCTCTCATTGCATCTTCTCTTAGTGGTCACCAATTCATCCCACCAAATAAGTGCATAATCAACAAATTCAACCACGGCCAACCTAACCTTCTTTTGTTCGGAATAATGGTGACAATCAAACACGAATTCAACTCGCTTTTCCCATTCTAAATAAGCCTCTAGATCCGACTTACCATGGAACGACGGAATTTTCATCTGAATGCTACCTATGTTATTATCTTCCTTATTCCCATCATCGTACCTACCACGTAAGGCTTCTCTTCTTCCCCTACCAAATCCTTTACCTCTTCTGCTCCTACCCCAGTTCTCGTTTTGACTCTCCTCTTCTACTCCCAATTCATAATCATCCTCTTCTTCTTCGACTGTACCCAAACCTTTAGGCTTAGATTTATTTTCACTAGTGCTAACTTCAAGCCTATTCAACCTCTCATATAAAGGATCCAACTCGGCCCTCATCATTCTACTAAAATGCCCAAATAACGCCTCCATTTGAACCTTAGACAACCCCTAGTTCGAACTCTCTCCTAATTCCCTCTCCATTTTAATTTAAGATTTTGTACCTGCAATAAAATGTTAGTAGAAATAAAAGATTTTCCTCACCCAAATTCTCACGATCACTCCTAAGAAATAACACACGCACTCAAATGTTTTTCACTCGAATTTGATAGTTCTCTCAAAGGTGTGCTCAATCTTTATATTTTCTTTTTATCAAACTAACAAGATTCAACTTGTGAACACTTGCAACTGTCTCACTTGGATTGCACAAAAAACAAGAACGATAGAATAACACAGAACAATTTTTTTTTTTTGAAAATTCTGGATTATCAAATAACAAAGGATGATAGAAATAACACAGATCTTAAAATAGAACAAAGGATAACACAAAACTGAAACAGAACGAATTTTTGTTTTTGTTTTAGATAGATATGACAATAGAAACAAAAGTATAATACTGATCTGACGAATTTTTAAACAAATCTGAAAATGATAACTTACTTGAATCAAACTAGAACCAGAAGCTCTGATACCAAATGATGCGAATCCTCGTACGAATGAAAGGCAAGCACGAATATAGAAATCGCATCCTCAATTCAATAACAAACAAGGAACGATTATGTTGTCCCGATCTTTTGAAACAAGTAACGATTTTGTGATATTCACCTCTAAGAGATTATAACTTAGCAACAAATATCAACGATAAAACAATTGAATTTCAAACGAACCTTCAAAGAACTTGTTTTGACAATCCGTGCGAAGAACAATCGACAAACGCCACAAAGATGCAATCTTTGATAAGTTTGATTTTGATAAACACAAAGCACAAGCTTTGCAAATTGAGAGAAATCTCAAATAATTTGATATCAATCTTCAATGATTTCGTTCATCCCCCTTACAATAAAAATAAGAAAAGTTGTGTGAAAAGGCTTAAATAAGATAACTAGCAACTTTGACACGGAAGTACGCCAAAAGACCGTGGGTGCGGTGCTTGTTTGACCGCGGGTGCGGTGTAGCTTCGGCAACAGACCGCGGGTGCGCTAATGATTTGACCTCGGGTGCGGTGCAGCTTCGGGAAATTTTCTTAAATTTCATTATCATGGACCGCGGGTGCGGTCCATGCTTTAGCTCGGGTGCTCTGGATCTTCGGCAATTGCACTTGAATAACATTCCAAAGACCTCCAATATTATTCCCATGATTCCCAACCTCTTCTAATTTAGTCATCCAATTTGTAGATCCTCCTTGGTAGTTCATCATGAGTCCTTGAAGTGCTTCTTTAAACTTCTTGTTACGTCCCCTCGTTATAGGTCCTTCGGGCAATACCAACGAATCCCATGTTTTCTTTGGTGCTTGATCAACCATGTTTGCATTACCGTTGCTTTGTTCAGTTGCCGGTAATCGATACAGAGTCTCATTGAACCGCCTTTCTTTCGAACAAACATTACTGAAGCACCCCAAGGAGACACACTCAGTCTGATATACCCCTTGGCCAGTAGATCTTCCAACTGTTCTTTCAACTCTTTCAACTCAATCGGTGCCATTCTGTACGGAGCCTTCGAAAACAGAACTGTACCTGGCATCAACTCAATGCTGAAGTCTATCTCTCGAATCGGAGGCAAACCAGGAATCTCATCTGGAAAGACATCAGCAAACTCACACACCACTGGCAAATCCGCCAATGATGGACTCGATTTCAGTATATCAACTGAATAGACAAGGAATCCTTCCGCTCCTTTCTGTAACAATCGAGTCATAGACAATACGGATATCAAAGGAATTCTAGATCGAGAACCATTACCATAGAATTTCCACTCATCAGCCATCTCAGGTCTGAATCTCACAATCTTGTGGAAACAATCGACAATAGCTCTGTACTTGGTCAACATATCGATACCGATAATACAGTCAAAATCAGACAATCAAAGCACAATACAGTCTAACTCAATTTCATGCCCATCATACTGCAGTATACAATGTTTAACAGACTTCACTGATATCAAACCTATCCCCAACGGAGAAGAGACAGACACTATAGCAGAGAATGACTCAATAGGCAATGTATGACTCAATACAAATCGCTCAGATATAAATGTATGCGATGCACCAGTATCAATCAATACATATGCATGATAACAAGAAATAAAACAGTTACCTGCAACAACATCATCAGGTGTATCCTGTGCCTGCTCCTCAGTCAAAGCGAACACTCTGGCCTGCTGTCTCGGAGGCTGGCTCACTGTCTGGCTTCCTCCTGGCCTCTGCTGTGACTGAGTAGACGGTGCTGGCTGGAAAGAATGAACAGCAGATGGTCGTCTCCCTGTCTGAGCAACTGATCCAGATGACTCTGCACACTGTGATCTCTGAGAATCTCTCTGAGGACAAACTCGAGCAAAATGTCCCTGCTGCCTACAAATACGGCAACTGCCGAACACTCCTCAGCACTGCTCAGTGGAATGCTTCCCTCCACAGGTGCTGCAATAGGGTCCTGTGTAATTCTTGCCCTGACCAGTCTGTCTCGAGCCACTAGAACAGGAAGAACTGCTGCCAGACTTCTTGAACTGCTTTCCCTTGGCTTTTAGGAAATCTTTCTTTCCACTCCCACTGCCACTCTCAAATCTGGGAGATGGTGGAGGCATCTGTGGTCTCGGTGCTGAAGGCACAAACGAAGCTCCTCTCTGTCTTATCAGACCGGCTTCGGCTCCCTTGGCTCGATTCAGGGCATCAGGTAAAATTATTCGATCGCCCTGTGTTCACCAATGTAAAAATCTCAGGATATAAACAATTGATGAACTGATCAGCAATAGCTTCTTCATTCTCAGCCACGTGTGGAGCAAATCGCAACAAAGTAGAAAACTTAGTCACATATTCCTCAATATTCAGCTGGCCCTGTCTCAAGTTTGCAAACTCCGCTCCCTTATCCTTCCTGTACGACACTGGAAAGAACCTCTGTTAGAACTCAATTCTTTGCCACATCATGCAATTGGTGCCCTATCAGTTTCACTCTCCTCTCATCAGTGTAGTCCAAGGACTCAAACAGCATCTCAATATCGTCTAGCCAACTCTCGCAATCCACTGAATTCTCAGTACCCTTCAGAGTTGGTGGATGGAACGACTGAAACCTTTTCAATAATGTCTCCATAGGAGTGGCTGTAACGTCCATCAGAGGATTCGAAGTACTACCCTGTTCTGGTATTCTTCTCGGAGGCATGTCTGATAATCAAAAGGATTAGTGACCCCAAATAAGAATTCTATTTCAGTCCTCCTCCGATCATCTTACTGCTGATCCAGAATCGGTGCTGATTCATTCTCAATAAAACATATTACCATAGTCAAATCAGATAAGCAAGTAACATGTATTAAAGCAGTAAGACATGCTAGCATTCAAAAGCAGGAAAGAACACACATTCTACCCTTCTCACTAGCTCCTATCTCAATCTAAAGGATCTGTCGCTCTGATACCACCTGTTGTGGGGACCCAGACGCTAATCAAGTTCATAATTGTCATTGGGACAATTTAATCAATAATAATAAACAGGGTCTAATTTTTTTTTTTTTTAAATGCGGAATGTAATGGAAATCATACTAGTATACATATCAGTATAAAATAAGGTACAAGTCCTGTACATCATACATTCAATACAGAGTAAGGTTCAACAACTAGTTATCAAGTGTTCAAACCCTATCTAAAGCAACATTAAAGTCTGTGGTCTCCACTCTAATCATGATCTCTTGTCATCTCCTCGATCCTGATCCTGTCCCACCTTGTTGTCATGCACACATACAAACACGACAACAGCCGGATAATTCCGGTGAGAATATAATCCCAGTATAAATCAACGAACATGCAATCATATAAACAATGTAAAAGCATGTAACAATTATCAGTAACATATATCAAAATCTGAAACATAATCAATATGAAATCGTAAATCAGACTCGTGACTCCACGGCTCAGACTAGACTCAATCCTTGTATAGGGATCCCGGTTTCCAGACGTTGGCATTCCATATCGACCAACAGTAATAGAAGAAACTCCGATTCTATCCACGTCGATATAACCAAGCATCCAATGTCTTGACCTAACCGTCACAGTACTTTGCCGTTTTCATCAATTTCCTATTCTGTGACATCGTGCAATGTGCCCGTGGCGATCCCACCACTATCAGGCACTTCTGTCACAAGATCACTCGTCTAATACTCATCTAATACGTGCTTTCTATAAATCAATAGAACAAGCATATCAATTTAAATCAATGAACATAATAATAATATGTATGTGATTTAGGGAAACTCAAGTATATCCCACTTGAGTCGATGTCCCAATATCACATTGACTTATACCTTTCGTTTGTAGTCTCGATCTGAAGCAATATCAGTTCTGAACTCAAGACTGTCTCTGTAAATCTGAAACGACGTATCGAGAATCATAATATCAATGTTCTATTCTCAATTCAACACTGAATCTGATTAATCTAGATTAAAGTCAAATCAACAGCATAACGGCACAATCTCAGTATCCTCGTCAATATCAAATCAACAGACATCAATTACAAATCATAACTCATATCCGATATAATCTGTAATTCATTCATAATCCAAATCTGTCCGATTCCAAATCAATATGATCAGAAAATCATAGCAATTCCAAAATCAATCTGTTTCTCAATCTGACTTCGATTCTACGATGTCTAATATGACAAGAACATCATATATGAAGTGTATTCGATTCCAACAACATCATAATTTCAAAACCTATCAAAACATAACACAACTTACGTCCAGTTGTAGCCTGCGTTGATAGGAACACAGTACTGAAGTCGGATTCAAATTCTTATGGGCGGATCTTTCACAAAAAGCGTAAGGATTTTTCACAACTTTTCCCTGAACCTTTCTCAGTTTTCTTGCAAAGGGAATGAAGAGAATTGCGACTTATATACATCAGTTGCATGGTAAAGCTACGTGGCTCGTCCTTTCACAAAACACGTCTCGCCGCGGGTGCGCTACCCTTTGGACCGTGGGTGCGCTGAGCATACTGGATCACTACCAACATTTTAGAAAGAACGACCGCGGGTGCGGTGCTTTTTGTACCGCGGGTGCGGTAGATTTTATGGCGCGGGTGCGGTGACCGTTCTGTATCTCTTCAGAAATTTCCTATGAACCACCGCGGGTGCACTGTCTTTTGAACCGCGGGTGCACTGTCTATGCTGTCCCAACAATATATTTTGCAACTAAAATCGAATCGCAACGTCTATTGTTCGGTCTTCGATAAATACATCAAATCATGCATTAATAATTGTTGATTACCAGCTCACATCTCTGGCATTACACTTATGAAGAAAGACCAGTGCAAATCTTAGACAGACAGGAAAAGAAGCATCGGAACAAACTGGTTAAGCTAGTAAAAGTCATGAAAGGGATCGATTTTAGGTGCCTGAATGCGCAACGGAAGGTACAAAATTTTCGGTTTTTGCAAGAGAAAAATCGAGCACCATAGTACAAGTGTGTAACATATACTAAACACCTTTGTCATACATAGGGTGTTAAGAAATTATACCTATCAACCTCTTGGGGTTGATGATGGCTCCAACCAAGTTGTAAACAACTTGGCTCTTTAAAGGCAAGACCTTCTACAAGCTTCCTTTGAACACTCTTTGTTCAAAAATTAGGCCCACCACTTGCTAGGAAGATCCACTCATATTTTGCACTAGAAAAATATGAGGATTTTTCTTTGAGAAGTGACTTGTTTCTCCAACAATTGAAGAACACAAAAATGAGAGAAAATTGAGGGAATAATCTCTTCAAGGTTTCGGCCAAGTGAGGAGTTAAGGGAGAGTGGAAGACTTTTCTTGGTCCTTGAAAAAGTTGAGTTAAGCATGTGCATGCCATGCCTTGGTTGTACAAAAAGTTGTCTCCCAACTCTTCACCTCCCTTGCATGCCTTTTTTTTTATTTGGGCTTGTAACAATTACAAGGCCCATGGACTTTTATTTATATGTCTCAAACATATTTGAGCCCAATTAAACTTTACTTGATTTTACTCAAGTCCACTAGTTAAATAATTATTTCCAACTGGGCTCTACAAGGCCCAATGTTATTTAATTAATTCAACACTTGAACTAATTTAATTATTTGGACTCTACTAGGCCCACTAGTGTTTAATTAGTTCAAGACTTGAATTAATTTAATTTAGTCCATAATAATGTTTATGAAAATCACAATTTTCAAATACATTATTCACTTAGCCTACTTTTAATCTAGGAACACTTCCACAAATTAAAAGTTATATTTCTCTCATAGAAGTCATACTTTTAATTTTTTTTTCTTACGCTTATAAACTCATTTTAAGCCGTTCAACACATTGAACTATTTTACTTCTCAACGGGATCTAGAAAGCTAGCACTTGTGTGGCCCTCAATGGTTCATTGATACAACTAGCCGTGGGTTCACATCTCCATGTGATTCGGACTAAACATGTCCTTATATGAGCATATCCCTAATTGCTCCATTATTACTTATCAACTCCTTGATAACAAGAACGTCAGAACTCAAGTGTGATAGTACCCAACCAACCATGTTAAACGCCTAGCAGCATCGCTTACATGATTCCCTAGGTATCAAATGATAGTGCCTGCAAGAACCATTCAATTATTGTTAGCGTACATTACGGTCCCTTCAACTCATATATCCTGACCTATTCGACAACCATTGATTTATCAATACTTGAGGATGTCTTTCACAGCTTTCCAGTGTGGAAGACCAGGGTTGGATTGATATCTACTCACTACACTTAGTGCAAAAGCCACGTCAGGACGTGTAGATATCATCCCATACATGATGCTACCAATCGCAGATGCATAAGGAATGCTTGTCATCGCCGCTATCTCTGCATCAGTCTTGGGAGACATAGACTTGGATAGGGACACGCCATGACACATTGGTAGATGTCCTCTCTTGGACTCATCCATCGAGAACCGCTTCACGATGGTATTAATGTATGTGGATTGGGTGAGACCAATCAATCTTTTCGATCTATCTCTATACATCTGTATTCCCAATACAAAAGATGCTTCACCCAAGTCCTGCATCGAGAACTTACTTGCTAACCATACCTTAGTTGATTGCAACATCCCTACATCATTCCCAATTAGTAGAATGTCATCAACATAAAGCACAAGGAATGTCACAGCACTTCCACTGATGTTCTTATACACATAGGGTTCCTTAGGATTCTTAGCAAAACCAAACTCTTTGATTGTACTATCGAATATGAGGTTCCAACTCCTAGAAGCCTGCTTTAGACCATAAATAGATCTTTGAAGTTTGCAAACCATATGCTCACTTCCGATAGATGTAAACCCTTCGGGTTGAGACATGTAAATCTCTTCCTTAATATCCCCATTAAGAAAGGCTGTCTTAACATCCATCTGCCATATCTCATAGTCATACCATGCAGCTATGGCTAGCAAAATCCTTATGGACTTGAACATTGCAACTGGAGAAAAGGATTCCTCAAAGTCAACTCCTTGTCTTTGAGTATATCCTTTTGCCACCAATCGCGCCTTGAAGTTCAATACCTTCCCATCCGCCCCAAGTTTCCTCTTGTAAATCCATTTACACCCTATGGGAACAATTCCCTCAGGTGGATCCACGAGATTCCACACTTGTTTCGTATGCATGGAATTCATCTCAGATTCCATCGCTTCAAGCCACTTGGATGAATCGGCATCAGATAACGCATCCTTGAAGGTCCGTGGATCACATCCAGGTTAGGCTCATCATGGCCCTCTTCAAGAAGCAGACCATACCTCATAGGTGGTCTCGAGACTCTCTCGGATCTTCTAGGAGCTTGTATCTCCTCTCTTGGCTCTTCGGGTGTGGGTTCTATAATGGTGGGTGTCTCTCGAACCTCTTCGAGTTCTATCATCTCTCCTTTTCTATCCAATAGAAATTCCTTTTCCAAAAAGGTTGCATTCCTAGAAACAAACACCTTTGTTTCTTTGGGATGATAGAAGTAGTATCCAACCGAATTCTTTGGATATCCCACGAAGTAACATAAAATGGATCGACTATCCAATTTATCTCCCAGTACCTGCTTCACATAAGCAGGGCACCCCCATATTCTAAGATAAGAATATTTGGGTGGCTTACCCATCCATATCTCATATGGTGTCTTGTCAACTGCCTTTGAATGGACATTGTTCAACAACAGTGCCGCTGTCTCAAGCGCATATCCCCAAAAGGATGGCGGCATCTCCGTGAACCCCATCAGTAGACCGAACCATGTCCATCAAAGTCCGGTTACGACGCTCCGAAACACCATTCAACTGTGGTGTAGCGGGTGGAGTCCATTGCGATAGAATCCCATTCTCCCTAAGATACTCTTGGAACTCGGCACTCAAGTACTCACTACCTCGATCAGATCGAAGTGTCTTGATGCTTCGTCCCAATTTATTCTCTACTTCGCTTCTGAATTCTTTGAACCTTTCAAAGGCTTCAGACTTGTATTTCATCAAATACACATACCCATACCTCGAAAAGTCATCGGTAAAGGTGATGAAGTAGGCATATCCATGCTTAGTGGTGAAGCTAAGCGGACCGCACACATCGGTATGGATCAAATCCAATAACCCTTTGGCTCGCTCCACATGGTCCTTAAAGGGAATTTTGGTCATCTCTCCTTTTAGACAGGATTCACAAGTCGTGAGAGCATTAATATCAGACATATCAAACATGCCCACTCCCACTAGCTTGTTCATCCTTCTTAGGGAAATATGTCCTAATCGAGCATGCCATAATTGTGCCAAATTTAGAGTATCTTGTTTGCGCTTGTTTGTTGTTATAGCTTGGACATTGTTAAGTGGAATATCTTTCAATTTTAAGGTGTAGAGATCGTTTTCAAGTTCTCCAGTACCAATTAAACATTCATTCTTGTAAATATTGCAAACACATTTGCTAAATAAACAAGAAAATCCATCTTTATCTAACATAGAAATGGAAATAATGTTCTTCACCAAGTCTGGTACAAATAAAACATCTCTCAAAATCAACTTAAAATCATTGTTCAAATGCAAGTAAACATCTCCCACAGCCTTGGCAGCAGCCTTTGCTCCATTGCCCATCCTCAAGAAGGTCTCACCTTCCCTGAGCCTCCTACTTCTTCCCATCGCCTGCAAATCATTACAGAGATGTGAGCCACAGCCGGTATCCAATACCCAAGACGTAGAGTTAATTGAAATGTTTACTTCAATATAGAACATACCGTTTCCAGAACTCTTCTGGGCAAGATATTCCCTGCAGTTATGCCTCCAATGTCCAGGCTTCTTGCAGTGATGACAGATGTCAACAGTCTTGTCAGTCTTCATTGGTATGGCTGCCACAACGGGACCCGGAGTCTGCCTCTTCAAGGGCACGTTCTTCTTGGGACGTTGGAAAGAACGCTTCTTTTCCTTCCCAGGTGGACCGGTCTTCGTACCAGATGAAGACCCCACAAAAAGAACCGGCTTCTCTTTCTTGATAGTGGACTCAAAAGTCACAAGCATATTCACCAACTCCTCAAGGGTTGGCTCCATCTTGTTCATGTTGAAGTTCACCACAAAAGGATCAAATGAGCTAGGCAATGACAACAGCAACACGTCGGTGGTCGGCTCCGAAGGCAATATCAAATCTATGCCAACGAGCTTGTCCACGAGCCCAATCATCTTCAGGCCATGCTCATCGGACCGAGGCCCCATCTCGCATGCGCATAGTGATCAGCTCCTTGGCGGTAGCATGCCTAAGAGGCCGAGTCTGCTCACCAAAGAGCTCCTTGAGGTGCATATGAATGTCAGCAGCATTCTTTGCATCCTCAAAACGCCTCTGCAGCTCATCATTCATAGAAGCCTGCATATAACACTTGGCCTTCAAGTCATGGTCACACCAATCCTTGTAGGTCTGCAATTCCTCAGGAGTGCAGTCAGTCGGAGCCTTATCAGGTGGCGACTCAGTCAGTGTATATGCAATCTTTTCCGAGTTCAAGACGATTTTCAGATTTCTTAGCCAAGTGATGTAATTAGGTCTGGTTAATACGTGTTTTTCGAGTATGGCAGAAAGCGGATTGCGAATTTAAGACATTGTCAAATTTTGTACTGAAAAGTAAAATAGATAAATGTTAATGACTATTTTAAAATATTTAGTAAGATATAAAGTATGGACTTTTACTTTATAAATTTTCGCTCCCGCTATTTTGACATTTTCACTACCCTCTAGTCAAAACGGGAAACTTCTTTCCTCAGTAGGTACGTAAGGTCCAATTAGCGAATTATGATCCCGAATAATATCAGCAAATCATAATCCCTAAAAGGTAGTTTCCAATTGCATCACAATGCAACTCTCTACGTAAAATTTTGTCTCACGTTTGATTAGGACCCAATAATATGACGTCGTTCATCTTCACGTGTCAAGCCTTACCCACCGATGTTGAACCTTAATGGACGATCGCCATGAGTTCCCCCAATAATATGAGCCAAAATTATGGGAGTTCCACGTAGTTCACATCACCATGTCAATGGATGTCACAGCTTTCCGGCACCCAGGGCCCCCCCAATAATATGAGCCGAGCCCCGAGTACGGGTAGCGTTCATTATGCACCCATTGTCGATGGAAGACATGGAAATTTTAAACAAATTTAGAATTCCCCTTTTCGGGCTTGATATTAATTTTGAATCTTATTCAAAATGAGGGTTTTTTTTAATTTTGAAAGGTCTCATCATTACTTTTATTTAAAAGCTCGCCATATTTGATCGTATGTTTGCCGGATTCATGCAACTTTGTTATTATCATAATAATAACGCACATACTCATTATTTATAACACATGATGCATATATTATAAACAGTAAACAAACAAGGATGATCAATGGCCCCAATAATAATGGCCCGTGTGAGCTAAACACGGGCTTAGGTCCAATCCTAGGGTAATGCAAGGGATGCAAATGAAACTATTACATTAGCATCCAATATTTACATGTCTTCGATCTTCATAATCATCATGACCACCATCTTCCAATCTTGATCATCCACTATACTAATATTTACAAATAAATATCCATGGTAAATAGGGATACTTCTCATGGGGTGAGAACGGGCCATAAACCAAGCCCACTTTATAAATTGATAATTCTTACAATCATTCAACACAAAATATCCTAGCATACACCTAGCAAATTGGGCTTGGGCTTTTGATCATCCTTCATGCATAATATCATATATCATACACCATCAATTAATTATCACAATAATTAATTGATCCAATATTATATATCTTGAACCAATCACTAACCGCCACGATTATAAACTAAATTAACTAAGTATACAAACACCTTTGTCTACTTTTCAATTAATTTATTTATAACCGAATTTCTTGTAAATCACAATTTACTATAAATAATTAAAGTCTAACTTCAATTATTTATTTTATGAGAAAATATTTGCAACTTTTGTAATTTTAAACTTAAGGGCCCTAAAAAAAACTCATTTTTCACCAAAAACATTTTGACCCATTTAAAATTCACAAATATGTTAGCCATCCAATGGCCCAACAATTCAATCCCATGACACTTTGATATTTCAAAATACCTTTTGAAAACCCTAGTCGTCATCGCCGTCGCCGGAGCTCCGTCACCGGATTCCGGCCAACATGCCAATTTTTTTTTTTTTTAAAATGGGGGGATTCGGGCAGCCCGAGCTGCCCGAAATGGGCAGCAACAAGCTGCCGAAATGTGCCCCAAAAAATGGCCTTGATTTTGTTGCAAAATTACTTCTCATGCGGTTAGAAATTGACCTCAATATAATATTATGTATATGTTACAAAAACTAGTACCCTTAGCTCATGATACCACTTGAAAGGGATCGATTTTAGGTGCCCGAATGCGCAACGGAAGGTACAAAATTTTCGGTTTTTGCAAGAGAAAAAACGAGCACCTTATTACTAGTGTGTAACATATACTAAACACCTTTGTCATACATAGGGTGTTAAGAAATTATACCTATCAACCTCTTGAGGTTGATGATGGCTCCAACCAAGTTGTAAACAACTTGGCTCTTCAAAGGCAAGACCTTCTACAAGCTTCTTTTGAACACTCCTTGTTCAAAAATTAGGCCCCACCACTTGCTAGAAGATCCACTCATATTTTGCACTAGAAAAATATGAGGATTTTTCTTTGAGAAGTGACTTGTTTCTCCAACAATTGAAGAACACAAAAGTGAGAGAAAATTGAGGGAATAATCTCCTCAAGGTTTCGGCCAAGTGAAGAGTTAAGGGAGAGTGGAAGACTTTTCTTGGTAATTGAAAAAGTTGAGTTAAGCATGTGCATGCCATGCCTTGGTTGTACAAAAAGTTGTCTCCCAACTCTTCACTCCTTTGCATGCCTTTTTTTTTTTATTTGGGCTTGTAACAATTACAAGGCCCATGGACTTTTATTTAAATGTCTCAAACATATTTGAGCCCAATTAAACTTTACTTGATTTTACTCAAGTCCAATAGTTAAATAATTATTTCCAATTGGGCTCTACAAGGCCCAATGTTATTTAATTAATTCAACACTTGAACTAATTTAATTATTTGGACTCTACTAGGCCCACTAGTGTTTAATTAATTCAACACTTGAATTAATTTAATTTAGTCCATAATAATGTTTATGAAAATCACAATTTTCAAATACATTATTCACTTGGCCTACTTTTAATCTAGGAACACTTCCACAAATTAAAAGTTATATTTCTCTCATAGAAGTCATACTTCTAATTTTTTTTTCCTACGCTTATAAACTCATTTATAAGCCGTTCAACACATTGAACTATTTTACTTCTCAACGGGATCTAGAAAGCTAGTACTTGTGTGGCCCTCAATGGTTCATTGATACAACTAGTCGTGGGTTCACATCTCCATGTGATTCGGACTAAACATTTCCTTATATGAGCATACCCTAATTGCTCCATTCTTACTTATCAACTCCTTCATAACAAGAACGTCAGAACTCAAGTCTCATAGTACCCAACCAACCATGTTAAACGCCTAGCAGCATCGCTTACATGATTCCCTAGGTATCAAATGATAGTGCCTGCAAGAACCATTCAATTATGGTTAGCGTACAGTACGGTCCCTTCAACTCATATATCCCGACCGATTCGACAACCATTGGTTTATCGAGAGTTGTCAATGAATGGATACTATGTGTCATGTCGTAGTTGCATCGATGGTGTAATCTATGAAACCCTTTTCATAATTACTACAATACTCTGATCAGAGATTTCAACCTACATACACATGAGAACACATAGGATATCCATACCCGAAGGTAAGCGGTGAATCCCCGACTACAATGCATCGACTCCTATATGTTTCGATAGAACACCCAACCTTGCCACCTGATGACCCCATGAGAGTTGGTAAACAAGTCAAAGTGTAATTCTACCACATAGAGTCTCAATGTTGTCCCGGGTCATAAGGACTAATGGTGTACAACCATAAACTAGGACTTTTCCACTCGATAAGTGAGAACCACTTGGAAAGTCCTTTATGGAGGGTTGTTCAGTTCACTCTACCATGAACACCTATCTGCATGCTCGGACATCACAATGTCCCCTACCAATGAAACATGGTACTCACATCGCAGATACTAGTCTCGAACTCGAGCGGCCTATATCCTTCTTAGTGGCGACTGAATCGACTAGGAACTGTTTAGAATATACAGTATTCCAAATATGAGTTTCATGATACTCATCATATGAGCATCTCATATTCTTTCTACTATTTGTATATTCAAGGGCTTTATCTATGCAACTAGCATGGGTATACAGATAAAGATGAGCCAAAATAATAATTTCAAATATTATTAAAATAAAGACTGTTCATACATAGAGTTTCATTGTGAACACTCGGCCAACACTTGGCTCGACGGGCACCTACTCTAACAATTCAAATGGCTTAATCATTCGGAGGAGGAAGCTACGTGGGAATCTGAGCCAGAAATAAGGAGTCGGTATCCCGAGTTATTCGGTAAGTTTTAATTTCGAGGATGAAATTTCGTTTTAGGGGGGAGGGAGTTGTAGAACCCGATAAATCAGACTACGTATAAGACATGCATAATTGCTATTATTTAAATTAAATATAATTTTTATATATTTATGAAGGCTTAAGTCATTTTAAAAATTTGATCATTTATTTTAAAACGCAGAGGTTTAGTTTTTATCTTTTCGGTTACATACGCAAAGCCGGACTGGAGTTAGAGAATTGAGATAAAATTTCATATTAAGAAAATATTCCTAAATTTAATTTAAGCCAAGGAATAATTTATTTTAATGTTAAATAATGTTTTTAAGATTTATTTAGTTAATTAGAGTTAAGTTATTAAATAAGTTCTTTTATGTTAAATAGTTAATTAAATCCTAAATTAAAATGTGTAACCAATTGGGATAAATTAATCTAGGCCTAATATATTCAAGAAATAACAACCTAACATTTTAATAATTAATCCTATAGGACCAAGCCATGCCATGGCATGCAAGAAAATTATTACCCTAATTTAATTTATTAAATTAGTAAAATACATAATGGATATCTAAGACTTTAAGAAATTAAAATTCATGATTTAAGCAATATTCTTGCCTTGTTTTGTTGGAGAATTTTGGTCATCACCCCCCAAATCCCTCCATCTCGTGCAACAAGAAATGGAAATGATATAATTCCCTTTGCCATTCAATCTCCCCTTATGCAACTTCCTTCTTAATGCATTCTTGACCCATTTAATTTGCAACCTTCCCCTTCATTTCCTTAGCATCTTCCCACCCTCTCATTTGAAAATTTTAGAGAAAACCAGCAGCAAAAATCGTGAGTAACATCAAGAAAACAAGAGAGAAAAGAAAATACCACTCCGTTTCCGCCGCGCCGTGCTCGTCGTATTGTTTGTTTTATTCAAAACAAAAATTTCAGGCATGTTTATATTGTTCTTTGCTCTTCAATCAAGTCCTATAAGTATTTTAAAACATCACATGTTCATGATTTAAGGAAAAAAAACCGAAATGACAGCAACTGTGAAGAAAATCCTGCACAGCCCCTTCGACCCCCTTCCTTCATGCTTCACGGTTTTGGCTTGTTTTGTAATTTCAGGAGGTTGGCTTTGTTCCAGGCGCTCCAGGCTGCATCTAGGAATGTACTAGAGTGTGTTGGGGCCATGTTGGTTCATTAGTTCAAGCCCATGCACGCAGGAGGAAGACTTGACAGCAACTTCTCCCATAGTTGCAAAGTTGAGTCACGATTTTGGTTGTTTGATTGTCTAAGAGGAGTGTTCGAATCTTGGTTGGCCCAGGGCTTGTAACCATGGTTAGAACCCTACCTTAGCATGTCTAGGATGTGACCAAGACACCCTTTCAAGGCTTGGTTCACGGATTCATCGAAATTTCAAAACAACAAGACAAGTGCCCCACGGTGTCATTTTCTGATTTTGTATGAGATGGTTTCGACTTTGGGGGTGTTGGGTGGATCTTGGTTGGCTTTTATCCCTTAGCCATGGTTCATACATCACTTCATCAAGTCTAGATCGAGCCATGGTCAATCATATGGCCACTTAGAACGATGCAAGACAGCAATATAATTCAAACAATCGCACAACACAGAATTTTGATGCTCTCGGTCGAAGCTTTGTGTTGTCCTAGGTGTTCGCTTGGATTGTGGTTGGCCCAGTGCCCTTAGCCATGGTTCAAGCCACACCTTAGGATGTTTGTAAGAGACTCTGGTCGGTGGTTCAAGCCCCAATGGCAATTAGTTTCAGTAAACGAAGCACAGGAAGCGCAGCTGCTGTCATCGCGCAATTGACAGCAATATCGCTTCGGTTCAGGAGGCTTGTGCGAATTCTTGGCTGGCTTTTAGCCTTTGGACTTGGACTGGATAGTACCTCAATGAGTTAGGAAGGTCATGTTTTTGGCCGTTCGTGATTTGGTTAAGTTTAGAGGTCGTACGAGAATTTACGGTGCAATGTGCCAAAGTGACTCTCGAAAGAGCGTTTTACAATTTTGGCCTCCATTCACTAGTTTCGTGTATTAAAATCCTTATGAACAATATTTCATCATGTTAGGTGTATTAATCATGAATAAATGATGGTTCGATTTTGGTTCGGGTTGGTACGGAGTCATGGTTGGAAAATTAGTTTTTTGGTCGCGTTTGTCTCGTTTTTGGTTCGGATGTTAAGTTTCGGCCAAGTTGAGATTATTTGCATGTTTCTCATGTTAGAATTAGGTCACAGCGAGCTTGGGGATGATCCAACTCACTCGATAAAAACATGGTTATAATTATATTACGTGCATAAAATATAAAATATTTTATTTTTGAGATATATGCGATATGTCTAGTGGCCACCTTACGCTTATGGGATCTCTACCCGGTGACTTACGATCGGTTTATGTTTATGTATGTGTACGGACATCCAGTCCAAGGGCTGTGGTGATCTATACCGCCCAGTATACTGTGGTTTAGTCTGATCAGACATTCATGTTTTGTTACGGGCCACTTGCATAGAAACATTATCTCTACTAGAAAAATCTCATTATGATATTTTATGACAGGGCTCTAGCGAGCAAATCTTTTACGTACGATTTTCAGATATGTACGTAATTATATATACCCATGACATGATTTTCACCTTACGCTTTACGATACGATATTTTCACGTTACACGAATTTTTATGATATATTTACTTGTTATTCACGATATATGCATGCTGAGTCTTTAGACTCACTAGACTTGATTGTTGTAGGTACTGATGAGGTCGAGACTGAGGGCGGGGACCAGTGAGTTAGCTTGGGTCAGCAGTAGTAGGGACCCGAGGACCTCATGCTTCAGTTTATTCACTATTTTATGTTCAAACTCAGTTTTAATATGTTGAATGATTTTTAAGTTGTTGTTTTGAAACACAATATTTACTTCCGCTGTTATATTAAAGTTAAATCCATTTATCAGTTTATTTTATGAAAGATGCATGTTATTTATTTAAAGAGAAAAATTTTAAATAATTCCGCAAAATTACGAATACGAAATACGGGCCTTTACAGATAGTCATTGGTTGCATTAGAAATCGTAGGAAACAATTGGTGTCAAAATTTGAGGTTATGGGTTTTATTGCGTTGCGGGTGGTGCGTCATTTCTTTGGGAACGGTTGGGGCTTTTTTATGGAGTCGGGTCAGTGTCAGAGCTTCCTAGGATGAGTCTCGATGGATTGGTTCACAATTCGTGTGATTTAGTTAGGAGTATTAAACTTCGAGTCGCGGAGTCCAGAAGCCCTTTCTGTCCGAGGGTAGGCTTCCAGAGACCTGACGCTCGAGCAGTAATTTGTTACCGCCCGAGAGCGGACCCATCTGTAAGAAATGTTTGGTTTCCACTTATTTTCAAGTTCCAATAGTGAGTATATGTCTTTTATTTTCGTGAAATGTTCACACATCATTTTAGAGATTGTTCGGGGTTCTATGTCATGGGTTAGTACGATGATTAAACGAGGTCAAGTCCCGAATGTTCTAGAACGTCATAAGCCACTTATTTACTTCAGGGTTGAGTACGAGTAGTACGTCTAAGTATGAAAGCTAAGCACTTGATGATGTGTTAGTATGTGCAGCAGGTGGCCCCAAGCGAGGTCCAACGAATCCCTCAACACCAAGTAATTATGTTCGACGTGCAAAAGAAAATATTTTCATGTTTTTGAGGTATGCTAAATGTCTTGTGACCAAATTTATATATGGGATTGGAAAGCGGTAAAGCATTACCAGGGACCAATCCACACCCTTAAGTCATGAACGGGTTTAGATCAGGATTGGAAAGCGATAAATCATGACCAGGGACCAATCCACCCGTTAAAACATGAATGGGGATCTCATGTATGTGGTAGTGGATCTTCCCTATCAGTTCAGTACTATGGTTTAGTCTGATCAGGCGTATTTATGTATGGGTCACTTGCTTTGAAACATGCCTCTACACAAAATAATGAAGTTATGTATGTTCAAGTATGTACAAGTATGCAAGCATGTTTAAGAAAAGTTTCACGTTATGGCACGTCTATGTAACGTATGTAAGATCAAGCTTTTACACGTATGTTAAAGTTCAAGTATGTATGTCCTATTTTAAAGTTACATGTGATTTTATTACGTATTACTTGCTACTTCCAGTTTATACGTGTTGAGTCTTTTGACTCACTAGACTTCATCGATGCAGGTGAGGATGCATTTGAAAAGACGAGGGGTGAGGACCAGTGAGCTGGCTTGGACTGTGCTGGAGGCTAAACCCGAGGACCGCCATGTTTTTAAAAATTTATGAAAGTTTCAAATACTCTGATTTCATGTTTGTTTACGATGTTCTAAAACAAGTATTTTCGTTAGCAAAATTTATATGGTGATCTTTTATTGCAAATACTTTTAGATGGTTGGCAAACTTGAGTGTGGTTGGTTTATGGCAAATGTTTTAGACGAACGAGACATTTTAATGCAAATTTGAAAGTTTATTTTATATTTAAGAAAATTTTTATTTTTCCGCAAATTTCAAGTAGTGTAAAGTACGGTACGGTACAGTTGCGAGAAGCTCAACTGCCAGCTGCAAATTTCAAGTAGTGTAAAGTACGGTACGTTATTAAAGGGTTATGCCAACTGCCAGTTGCGAGAAGCTCAAGAAGCCACACCTCAAGTCTGTAAGTTTTAAAGTTTTGAATTATTTCGTGTAGTAAGCTAATATTAAGTCATGATTTCAGCATGTACATGTTTTAAGTTCGAGTTACGTGCATCTTATGCTACTGATATTATGTTCATGCATGCAGATTGGGTTTATGTGTTGGGTAAATTGTTGGAACAGTATGCCTCCTAGACACATAATTAACCGAGAAGTAAGGTATGAGGATAGAGAGGCCCAAGAGGAGGGGAGAGACGCTCCTCCTCCTCCACCGCCAGATATGCAGGCACAGATGCTTGCAAGAATGACACAGTTCTTCGCACAGTTTGCGGGGAACCAGGCGACAGTGGAGGCAGGGGCTAGGCCCAGACCAGAGGCGGTGTATGAAAGGTTTAGGAGGATGAATCCTAAGGAGTTTTTGGGGATCATTGACCCGATGGTAGCCGAGGGATGGATTAAGTCTATCGAGGTAATCTTTGACTTTATGGAAATGACAGATGTAGATAGAGTCAGGTGTGCCACATTCCTTTTGGCAAGAGACGCCAGACTGTGGTGGGATAGTGCATTAGTGTCAGTTAACTTGCAAACACTGATGTGGAATGAGTTTAAAGAGGTATTCTACTCTAAGTACTTTACTGAAGAAGTACGATCCAGATTGACTAGGGAGTTCATGACGCTGCGACAGGGAGATAGCAGCGTGGCAGAATTTGTCAGAAAGTTTGAAAGGGGGTGTCACTTTGTACCCCTGATAGCTAATGATGCCCAGGGGAAGTTGAGGCAATTCATGGATGGGTTGCGGCCTGCTCTTGCGCCGAGATTTCCGAGTTGCTGGTCCTGCTACATATGCAGTTGCCGTGTCTAGAGCTTTGGCGGCAGAACAGGATCAGATGGATATTGAGGCTGACAGACAGGGCAAGAGGCCCTATCAGGCTCCACAGCAGCTGCAGCAGCATCAACAGCGACCTCCGTTCAAGAAGCCTTTCCAGGGACATCCAGAGAAGAAGCCATATCAGGGACCGCCAAAGGGCAATGGTCCAATTCCGCAGCCGAGGGCGCCTCAGAAGCCCGGTGATTTCCGAGTGTGTCCTAAGTGCAACCGCCAGCACCCGGGGCAATATTTATATGGGTCAGGCAAGTGATTTAAATGTGGAGCCAGTGACCACATGCTAAAGGAGTGCCCACAGTGGAGGCAGCCGACCCAGGAAGAGTGTTCGCCATGCATGCTCAAGAGGAGAACCCAAACACGACATTAAAGACCGTTAAACTTATTTAAATAAGCGCAGTATTGTTTTGCCATGCATGTTTCAAATTTTAATTTGGATTATTAGTGTGCTAGTAGTATATTGGGATCTTGAGTAGAGGTTTTCTACTGTGCTTGTGGCTAAGATTAGAATTGTTGGGACATAAGTTTTTTGTGTTGTGCTGACGTCTCACATGAAATATTTCACAAAGAGAGTTGCCACGAAGGCCCTGATAGACTCAGGAGCCACCCACTCTTTTATTTCAGAGACATTCGCTAGTCACCTGGACGTCAAGTCTATTGGACTCGACGTGAGATATTCAGTGACAGTCCCATCAGGTGAAGAATTGTCAGCTACTAGCGTGGTCAGGGACATCGATCTCGAACTGCAGGGCCACCTAGTGTATGTCGATTTGATCGTGCTGCCAATGCCAGAGTTTGATATCATTTTGGGAATGGACTGGCTGACGAAGAACAGAGTTCTTATTGATTTCCAGAAAAGGTCAATGTTAGTAAGACCTTTGGGCATCGAGCAGTTTCTCTTTGAGCCAGCTAGATGGAGGAGTTTCCCTCGCATGATCTCTTGCATGCAGGCGCGGAGACTTATGCACAAGGATTGTCAGGCTTTCTTGGCCAGTATTGTGTCTGCACCTGACGTATCTACTCCGTCAATGGCTGATGTACCAGTAGTCAGAAATTTTCCCGACGTCTTTCCGGATGATGTCACAGGCCTCCCACCAGAGAGAGAGGTGGAGTTTTCAATTGACCTTGTGCCAGGAACCGTGCCAATCTCAAAGGCACCGTACCGTTTAGCGCCGGCTGAGATGTTAGAGCTCAAGCAGCAGATTCAGGAGCTTCTAGACAAAGAATTCATTCGCCCTAGTTTCTCACCATGGGGCGCACCATTATTCTTCGTAAAGAAGAAGGATGGGAGTATGAGGCCGTGTATCGATTACCGAGAATTGAACAAGGTAACGATCAAGAATAAATACCCACTCCCAAGGATCGAGGACTTGTTCGATCAGTTGCAGGGAGCCACAGTGTTCTATAAGATAGATCTTCCATCGGGGTATCACCAGCTGAAGTTGAAAGAGGCAGATGTTCATAAGACGACCTTCAGAACCAGATATTGGCATTACGAGTTCTTAGTGATGCCGTTTGGACTTACGAATGCTCCAGCGATTTTCATGGACCTCATGAACCGAGTATTTCAGCCTTACTTTGATCAATTCGTCATAGTGTTCATTGACGACATCCTTATCTACTCTAAGAGCCATGAGGAACAAAGTCAGCACTTGAGTACAGTTTTGCAGATTTTGCAGAGTCGCAAGTTATTCGGGAAATTTAGTAAGTGTGAATTGTGGTTGGTAGAAGGTAGTGTTTTTGAGCCATATAATATCTAGTAGTGGTATTGAGGTGGATCCAGCTAAGGTAGCAGCAGTCCAGGAAGGGGTTGAGCCGAAGAATGCGTCTGAGATTCGCAGTTTCCTAGGCCTAGCAGGCTACTACAGAAAATTTATTCAGGGATTTTCTTCGATAGCAGTGCCACTCACCTCATTGACAAAGAAGAATGTTAAGTTCGTGTGGAGTGATGAGTGCCAGAGGAGCTTCGATACTTTGAAGCAAGCTCTTACTTCAGCGCCGATGTTAGTAATGCCAGCAAGCCATGGAAATTTTGTGTTATACACCGATGCATCTAAGCTCGGATTAGGCGCAGTGTTGATGCAGCATGGTCCAGTTATAGTTTATGCTTCCAGGCAGTTGAAAGTGCATGAGAAGAACTACCCGACTCATGATCTTGAGTTAGCTGCCGTTGTCTTTGCCTTGAAGATTTGGAGACATTACTTGTACGGCGAGAAATGCCAGATATTACCGATCACCAGAGTCTCAAGTATTTTTTCACTCAGAAAGAGATGAATATGAGACAGAGACGGTGGTTGGAGTTGGTAAAAGACTACGATTGTGAGATTTGCTACCATCCAGGGAAGGCTAACGTTGTGGCAGACGCCTTGAGCAGAAAAGTTGCAGTTGTAGCACAGTTGTCAGCACAGAGATCTCTTCAGTCAAAGATTCAGACATTTGGGTTAGAGGTTTATCCTTAGGGCAGAGCTCCTATGCTGTCTAATATGACAGTTCAGTCTTTGTTGCTTGACCGAATCCGTGCAGGTCAGCCTTCAGATGAGCAGTTACAGAAATGGTGACTGAAGGATGAAGCCAAAGGCAGTGTACTCTACACAGTGGCTCATGGTATTATAGGATACAGAGGTAGAATGTGGGTGCCCAGTGTTGATTCGATAAGAGAAGATATCTTGTCAAAGGCACATGCATCTCCGTATTCTATTCATCCATGAGGTACTAAGATGTACAAGGATTTACAGATTCTTTATTGGTGGCCAGGTATGAAGCGAGATGTAATGCCCGAGAATTTTATCCTGGTAATCTGTAATTATTGATTTATAATTTGATATGATTACGAGGGAATTAATCGGGACACGGTTTGAAATCAGCATGAAAAGAGTTATGTGCGAGGATGAGCTCTCGCGCATATGCCCGACCCAGCCGGGCGCATATGCACGAGATGTCCAGAGAACCTCGCGCATATGCACGACGTGTATCCGCGCACATGCGTGAGGGTACCCGAGAGTTGGGCAAAATGAACAAGGGCCTCGCGCATATGCGCCGAGTTAGGGCGCGCATATGCGCGGGGGGCTGTGCGAGTTACGCGCCGAGACATACTATCTCGCGCATATGCGCCGAGGAGGGTCGCGCATATGCGCGAGACATGTTGCATGTAGGATGCGCCATTTGCCTTGATGCATGTTACGTATATATATATATAAGAATTCGTTTCCTCAGTTAGAAAAAGAAAGAAACGAGAGCTTTCGGAGGAGAATTACGTTAAATTCGATTTGTGAGAAATCATTCCATTTAAATTAGAATCCGACTTCAGTACTGTGTTCCTATCAACGCAGGATACCATTGGACGTAAGTTTTGTTACGTTTTGATATGTCTTGAAATTATGACATTGTCAGAATCAAATATGATTCATATATGATGTTCTTGACATGTTAGACATCGTAGAATCGAAGTCAGATTGAAAAACAGACTGATTATGGAATTGTTATGATTTTCTGATTATATTGATTTGAAATCGGACAGATTTGGATTATGAATGAATTACAGAGATATGAGTTAAGATTTGTAATTGATGTCTGTTGATTTTGTATTGACGGGGATATTGAGATTGTGCCGTTATGCCGTTGATTTGACTTAAATCCAGATTAAACAGATTCAGTGTTGAATTGAGAATGGAATATTGATATTATGCTTCTCGATATGTCGTTTCAGATTTACAGAGACAGTCTTGAGTTCAGAACTGATATTGCTTCAGACCAAGACTACAGACGAAAGGTATAAGTCAATGTGATACAGGGAGATCGACTCAAGTATAGTATGATATACTTGAATTTCCCTAAATCACATACTTCTTATTATTATGTTCATTGATTTGACTTGATATGCTTGATCTATGAATGTATAGAAAGCAGGTATTAGTCGAGTGATCTTGTGACAGAAGTACCTGATAGTGGTGGGATCGCCACGAGCACATTGCACGATGTCACAAGATAGGAAATTGGTGAAAACGCCAAAGTCTGTGACAGTTAGGTTAAGACACTGGATGTTTGGTTATATCGATGTGGATAGAATTGGAGTTTCTTCTATTACTGGTGGTCGATATGGAATGCCAACGTCTGGAAACCGGGATCCCTAGACTAGGATTGAGTTTAGTCTGAAACGTGGAGTCACGAGTCTGATTGGCGATTATATATTGATTATGTTTCTGATTTGGTTACATGTTACTGATATTTGTTACATGTTTTACATGCTTTTACATTGTTGATATAACTGCATGTTTCGTTGATTTATACTGGGATTTATTTCTCACCGGAGTTATCCGGCTGTTGTCGTGTTTGTATGTGTGCATGACAACAGGTGGGACAGGTTCAGGGTCGAGAAGATGAAGAGAGATCGTGATTAGAGTGGAGACTGCGGACTTTGATCTGAGATAGGGTTTGGAATACTTGATATGTAGTTATTAAACCTTAGCTCGAATGATTGTATATAGTACCAGACTTGTACTTTTAATATAGTGATATGTATATTTGTATGTATTCCATTACGATCCGCAATTTTTAAAAAAAAAATTAGACCCTATTTATTATGATTAATTAAATTGTCCTAATGATGATTAAGAACTTGATTAGCGTCCGGATCCCCACAACAGGTGGTATCAAAGCGATAGATCCTTTAGATTGAGATAGGCGATAGGGAGCGGGGTAGAATGTGTGTTCTTTCCTGATTTTGATTGCTAGCATGATTTACTGCTTCATAATGCATGTTTATCTGACTTGATTTGAAAACATGTGTTATTGAGAATGAATCAGTACCGATTCTGGATCAGCAGTAAGATGATCGGAGGAGGACTGAAACATATTTGTGTATTTGGTTGCTAACCCTTGTGATTATCAGATATGCCTCCGAGAAGAATACCAGAACAGGGTAGTACTTCGAATCCTCCAATGGACGTTACAGCTACTCCTATGGAGACATTATTGAAAAGGTTTCAGTCGTTCCATCCACCAACTCTGAATGGTACTGAGAATTCAGTGGATTGCGAGAGTTGGCTAGATGATATAGAGATGCAGTTTGAGTCCTTGGACTATACTGATGAGAGGAGAGTGAAACTGATAGGGCACCAGTTGCATGATGTGGAAAAGAACTGGTGGATTACCACAAAGCGGGCCTTGGAACATCGAGGTACGACTATCACCTAGAATGTCTTTAGAACTGAATTCTATCAGAGATTCTTTCCAGTGTCGTACAGGAAGGATAAGGGAGCGGAGATTGAAAACTTGAGACAGGGCCAACTAAACATTGAGGAATATGTGACTAAATTTTCTACTCTGTTGCGATTTGCTCCACATGTGGCCGAGAATGAAGAAGGTATTGCGGATCAGTTTATCAATGGTTTGAATCCCGAGATTTTTACATTGGTGAACACAGGGTGACCGAATAATTTTACTGATGCCCTGAATCGAGCCAAGTGAGCCGAAGCCGGTCTGATAAGAAAGAGAGGAGCTTCGTTTCTGCACCTGTGGAGGGAAGCATTCCACTGAGCATTGCCGAGGAGTGTTCGGCAGTTGCCGTTTTTGAAGGCAACGGGGACATTTTGCCAGATTATGCCCACAGAGAGACTCTCAGAGAACACAGAGTGCCTTATCCTCTGATCAGCGGCACAGACTGACCGACGATCAGCCGCTGTTCATTCTTTCCAGTCAGCACCGTCTACTCAGTCACAGCGGAGGCCAGGAGGAAGCCAGACAGTTAGCCATCCTCCGAGACAGCAGGCCAGAGTGTTTGCTTTGACTGAGGAGCAAGCACAGGAGGCACCTGACGATGTTGTTGCAGGTAACTGTTTTATTTCTGGTTATCCTGCATATGTATTGATAGATACTGGTGCATCACATACATTTATATTTGAGCGATTTGCTTTGATTCATTCTTTGCCTATTGAGTCATTGTCTGCTGTAGTGTCTGTCTCTTCTCCTTTGGGGACAGGTTTGATATCAATGAAGTCTGTTAAACATTGTATAATGCAGTATGATGGGCATGAAATTGAGTTAGACTGTATTGTGCTTGGGTTGTGTGATTTTGACTTTATTATCGGTATCGATATGTTGACCAAGTACAGAGCTACTGTCGATTGATTCCACAAGATTGTGAGATTCAGACCTGAGATGGCTGATGAGTGGAAATTCTATGGAAAGGGTTCTTCGATCTAGAATTTCTTTGATATCCGTATTGTCTATGCCTCGATTGTTACAGAAAGGAGCGGAAGGATTCCTTGTCTATTCAGTTGATTTACTGAAATCGAGTCCATCATTGGCAGATTTGCCAGTGGTGTGTGAGTTTGCTGATGTTTTCTAGATGAGATTCCTGGTTTGCCTCCGATTCGAGAGATAGACTTCAGCATTGAGTTGATGCCAGGTACAGTTCCGATTTCGAGGGGCTCCGTACAGAATGGCACCGATTGAGTTGAAAGAATTGAAAGAACAGTTGGAGGATTTACTGGCCAAGTGATATATCAGACCGAGTGTGTCTCCTTGGGGTGCTCCAGTACTGTTTGTTCGAAAGAAAGACGGTTCAATGAGACTCTGTATCGATTACCGGCAACTGAACAAAGCAACGGTAAAGAATAAATATCCCTTGCCTCGCATTTATGATTTGTTTGATCAGTTGCAGGGTTCATCTGTATATTCCAAGATCGATATGAGATCTGGATACCATCAGCTGAGAGTCAGGGATTCTGATATCTCGAAGACTGCATTTAGAACCAGGTATGGACACTATGAATTTATTGTCATGCCATTTGGTTTGACGAATGCACCGGCTGTATTTATGGGGTTGATGAACCATATCTTTCAGAGATATCTGGATGATTTTGTGATCATTTTTATTGATGATATCTTGATTTATTCAAAGAATATGATTGAACATGTTGATCATCTGAGAACTGTGTTGAAAATTTTGAGGGCTGAGAAATTGTTTGCGAAACTGTCGAAATGTGAATTTTGGTTGAGACAGGTAGTATTTCTGGGGCATATTATATCCTAAGACGGTATATCAGTTGATCCCAGTAAGGTTGAGGCAGTGATTTCTTGGCCGAGACCGACATCAGTGCCCGAGATTCGTAGTTTTATGGGTTTGGCAGGATATTATCGTCGATTTATCAAGGACTTTTCCAGTATTGCCAAACCAATTACACAGTTGACTCAGAAGAATGCTCCATTTGTTTGGTCCGAGGAATGTGAGACCAGTTTTCTTGAATTAAAGAAAAGACTGACCAGTGCACCGATTTTGACGATTCCATCAGGTACAGGTGATTTTGTGGTTTATTGTGATGTATCTCATCGAGGATTGGGTTGTATAATGATGCACCGAGGGCATGTTATTGCTTATGCCTCGAGACAGCTGAAACCACATGAGACTCGTTACCCAATTCATGATCTTGAATTGGCGGCCATTGTCTTTGCTTTGAAGATATGGCTACATTATCTGTACGGTGAAAAGTTTGAGATCTATTCTGATCACAAGAGCCTAAAGTATCTGTTTTCACAGTCCGAGCTGAATATGAGGCAACGAAGATGGCTCGATTTACTGAAGGATTTTGATTGTGAAATCAAATATTACCCAGGAAAGTCCAATGCAGCAGCTGATGCACTGAGTCGAAAGGTATGTTCCTTATCCTTATCGACGATAGGTGTCTCGAATTTGATAGAAGACTGATGTTTGTCTGGATTAGCTTTTGAAACAGATTGTCAGCCTCTGAGATTATGTACGATTCGAGCTGAACTAGAATTGATAGTAAGAATAAAAGAGTCACAGAAAGTTGATCAGAACGTACAGAATTCGATTGCTATGGTCAGAGCTGGACATCAGTCAGAGTATCAGATTCGTGACATTACTTTGTATGTGAATAATCGTATTGTTGTGCCAAATGTTTCAGAATTGAGACATCGAATACTGACAGAAGCGCACAACAGTCGTTTTAGCATTCATCCTGGTGGCAGGAAAATGTATAATGATTTGAAGACACAGTATTGGTGGAAACAGATGAAATTTGATGTTATTGAATTTGTAGCCAAGTGTCTGAATTGCCAACAGGTGAAAGCTGAGAGGAAGAAACCAGGAGGATTGTTACAGAGTTTGTCCATTCCTGAATGGAAATGGGATCACATTTCCATTGATTTTGTGACACAGTTACCACGTTCCTCCAGAGGTTGTGATGCGATTTGGGTCGTGATTGATCGATTGACCAAATCTGCATGTTTTATTCCATACAAAATGACATACAGATATGACCAGATGGCCGATATTTATGTCCGAGAAGTGGTTAGATTGCACGGAGTGCCGAAGTCGATTGTTTCAGACTGTGATCCTCAGTTTAATTCGCACTTCTGGCAGAGTTTGCAGCAGGCTCTAGGTACGGAGTTACATCTGACTACCGCATATCATCCACAGACTGACGGACAGTCAGAGCGGACGATTCAGACATTGAAAGATATGCTGAGAGCTGTAGTGCTTGATTTTAGCACTAATTGGTAAGATGCATTGCCTTCTCTGTGAGTTTTCGTACAACAACAGCTATCAAACGAGTATTGAGATGGCGCCTTTCGAAGCGTTGTACGGAAAGAAATGCAGATCCCCTCTTTATTGGGATGATATCTCTGAAGTTCCTGAGACTGGACCTGATATGATCAGAGATATGACGGGAAAAGTGAATCTGATTCAGAAGAAAATGAAGACAGCTTAGGACCGACAAGCCAAAATATGCTAACATCAGACGACGACCGTTGGTATTTGAGACTGGAGATCGAGTATTTTTGAAGATTTCACCTTTCCGAGGAGTTGTCAGATTTGGTAAGAAAGGGAAATTGTCTCCACGATACGTTGGTCCATATGAAATTCTCGAAAAGATAGGAGATCGTGCCTATCGACTCGCCCTACCGCCTTCATTAATTGAAATACATGATGTCTTCCATGTATCTATGCTGCGGAAGTATCTCCCCGATGAATCTCATATTATGCAGCAAGACGAGACCGAGCTTGATGAGACATTGAGTTATGTCGAGAAACTGATTCGGATTATCGATCGTAAAGAAAAACAGCTCGGAACAAAGACAATTCCTCTTGTAAAAGTTCAATGGACTCGTCATGGCATTGAAAAAGCCACCTGGGAGATTGAATCAGACATGAGAAAGGAATTCCCAGCATTGTTTCACTGATGTAAATTTCTATTCAGTTTCTATTACATTCCTTCTTATTGATATGATTGATTGCCTGTGATTTCGGGGACGAAATCGTATCTTAGGGGGGGAGAAATAGTAATGCCCTGAGAATTTTATCCTGATAATCTGTAATTATTGATTTATAATTTGATATGATTACGAGGGGATTAATCGGGACACGGTTTGAAATCAGCATGAAAAGAGTTATGTGCGAGGATGAGCTCTCGCACATATGCGCGAGATGTCCAGAGAACCTCGCGCATATGGGCGACGTGTATCCGCGCACATGCGCGAGGGTACCTGAGAGTTGGGGAAAATGAACAAGGGCCTCGCGCATATGCGCAGAGTAAGGGCGCGCATATGCGCGAGGGGCTGTGCGAGCTACGCACCGAGACATACTGTCTCGCGCTTATGCGCCGAGGAGGGTCGCGCATATGCGCGAGTCGCGTTGCATGTAGGATGCGCCATTTGCCTTGATGCATGTTACGTATATGTGTGTGTATATATATATATATATATATACATACATATCAGAATTTGTTTCCTCAATTAGAAAAAGAAAGAAACGAGAGCTTTCGGAGGAGAATTACGTTCAATTCGATTTGTGAGAAATCTGTCCGTCCGAATTAGAATCCGACTTCAATACTGTGTTCCTATCAACGCAGGCTACCACTGGACGTAAGTTTTGTTACGTTTTGATATGTCTTGAATTATGACATTGTCAGAATCAAATATGATTCATATATGATGTTCTTGACATGTTAGATATCGTAGAATCGAAGTCAGATTGAAAAACAGACTGATTATGGAATTGTTATGATTTTCTGATTATATTGATTTGAAATCGGACAGATTTGGATTATGAATGAATTACAGATTGTATCGTATATGAGTTATGATTGTAATTGATGTCTGTTGATTTGGTATTGACGGGGATATTGAGATTGTGCCGTTATGTCGTTGATTTGAATTAAATCCAGATTAAACAGATTCAGTGTTGAATTGAGAATGGAATATTGAAATTATGATTCTCGATATGTCGTTTCAGATTTACAGGCAAAGTCTTGAGTTCAAAACTGATATTGCTTCAGACCCAGACTCTAGACGAAAGGTATAAGTCAATGTGGTATCGGGAGATCGACTCGAGTATAGTATGATATACTTGAGTTTTCCCTAAATCACATACTTCTTATTATTATGTTCATTGATTTGACTTGATATGCTTGTTCTATGAATGTATAGAAAGCACGTATTAGTCGAGTGATCTTGTGACAGAAATGCCTGATAGTGGTGGGATCGCCACGGGCACATTGCACGATGTCACAAGATAGGAAATTGGGGAAAATACCAAAGTCTGTGACAGTTAGGTCAAGACACTGGATGTTTGGTTATATCGATGTGGATAGAATTGGAATTTCTTCTATTACTAGTGATCGATACCATATCGATGTGGATAGAATTGGAGTTTCTTCTATTACTGGTGATCGATATGGAATGCCCACGTCTGGAAACCGGGATCCCTATACTAGGATTGAGTCTAGTCTGAAACGTGGAGTCACGAGTCTGATTGGCGATTTTATATTGATTATGTTTCTGATTTGGTTACATGTTACTGATATTAGTTACATGTTTTACATGCTTTTACATTGTTGATATAACTGCATGTTTCGTTGATTTATACTGGGATTTATTTCTCACCGGAGTTATCCGGCTATTGTCGTGTTTGTATGTGTGCATGACATGAGGTGAGACATGTTCAGGGTCGAGGAGATGAAGAGAGATCATGATTAGAGTGGAGACTGCGGACTTTGATCTGAGATAGGGTTTGGAATACTTGATATGTAGTTATTAAACCTTAGCTCGAATGATTGTATAAAGTAACAGACTTGTACTTTTAATATACTGATATGTATATTTGCATGTATTCCATTACGTTCCGCAATTTTTAAAAAAAAATTTAGATCCTATTTATTATGATTAATTAAATTTTTCTTGTGGGGACCCGGACGCTAATCATCTTCTTAATCATCTTTGGGATTTAATTATCAATTAAGATAAACAGGGTCTAAAAATTTTTCTTTTTAAAATATAAGTTCAGGAACGTAATGGAATTTAACTAATATACATCTCAGTATAAAAGTACAATAATGTACAACGATTATTCAAACTAGTCTAAGGTTCAACTACTAATTTTCAGTATTAAACCAAGTCTACATCCAAGTCCGGAATCACCACTCTAATCTCGAGCTCTCATCATCCTCTTGACCGTGATCCTGCCCCACCTGTTGTCATGCACACATACAAACAAGACAACAGCCGGATACTCCGGTGAGAATAAATCCCAGTATAAATAATGTATACAAGCAGTTAACTGAATTAACATAAAAGCATGAATTATATCTTATCACCTGTAGCATAATCAAACAACATGTATCCATACCAGTCTGTAAATAAAACATGAATCGTAATCTACGAAACATAAATCAATACGGATCTGTAAATCAAATTCTAGTCTCAATATCTAAAACTCGACTCATCTGTCATTCTAATCTAGGGATCCCGGTGAATAAGAACGTAACAAGTCTCCCACCTACTACTACCAATCGCAGTGGCGGTACGTTCTTATTTCTGGACTTTGGTCTAATCTATATCGAATAGAATGCTATCTGTATCTGAAGCATAACTGATATACCAAACGTCCAGTGCCTTGGCGTATCTACCAAGACTAAGCCTATTCTGACAATGTGCAATGGGTCACTGACAAGTCTGTCAAAATCTAACCCCTCTGTCAGTGACTCTTACTTAATAGCTCTCTGCTTTCTACTTCTAATTCAATAGAATAAACATACTCATTAAAACACAAAGGTATAAAAACAATACCATACAAGTATGTGATTTAGGGAAACTCGAGTTAAATCTAACTCAATTCGATCTCCCCAATGAACATCCATTTATACCTTTCTCTTCTCGGTCTGATGAAGACGAAGTCTTGTATTCCAATCTGTCCATATCCAAATCTGATAATGACGATCATATAAATACCATATCAGTATATAACTCAATTCAAGACCTGTTCTGATCAATACTCAAATCAGTATATAATCTGATCCATATCTGAACAAGGTACAATCTAATTCATATCAATGATATCACGATACAATCGAAATCATTACTGAATCTGATCAATATCAATCTACTGATGTTTCGACGGCATAATAATACAGTCACGATAACCCCGTCTATCTCAACCTCACAGATAAAATACCAGAATTCATAACCAGTATCAGTACAACTCAAAATCTGAATAATAACACAACTCTGATATAGAATCTCAACTAAATCAACTCTGAAATTCATAACAATTTCATAAACAGTCTATTCTTTAATCTGACTTCAGTTATACATTGTCTACTGTAGCAGAAACATCATATCTGATTCATATTCAATTCTGACAATATCATAAATTCAAATCATGTATAAACGTAACGAAACTTACGTCCAGTTGTAGCCTGCGTCGATAGGAACACAGTACTAAAGTCGGATTCAAAAACAGACGGACGGATTTCTCACAAAAGGCGTAAGGATTTTTCTCTCAAAAGCTTCGACCTTTTTCTGAATTTTGTGAAGGAAAGGCGTGCAATTCTTATATATATATACTGCATGCAACGCCAGGAAACGTGGCTTATTTTTCATGTTGCACGTCACACCGCGGGTGCGCTCAATGTAATGATATACATCAACTTTTCCGAAAGCTTCGACCGCGGGTGCGCTCAATCCTGTAACGCGGGTGCGCTGACCCTACTGGTACAACACCGCGGGTGCGGTCTGTCTAGCACCGCGGGTGCGGTGTCACTTCCGTAATTAATCTCCAACTCTCTGTCCATCAACCGCGGGTGCGGTCTTGTTCCTAGCGCGGGTGCGGTCTAGACTTTATGCAACACTTCATAATCTCATTTAGTGCTTCTCATTACATGTCATGCATACTCATATCTTCCGAATATCACATCAATGAAAACTAATAAATCTCGAGCCTTACAGTCCTAATGATGATTAAAAACTTGATTAGCGTCCGGGTCCCCACACGAGACATCCGTCGATATGTGTCTGAATGTCTCACTTGTCAGCAGGTTAAGGTAGAGCATCAGAGGCCAGCAGGGATGCTTAAGCCACTCCCTATCCCCGAGTGGAAGTGGGAGAATATCACAATGGACTTTGTAGTTGGTTTGCCGAGGTCAGTCAGAAGATTTAATGCTATTTGGGTTATAGTGGATCGACTCACTAAGTCAGCGCACTTCTTGCCAGTGAAGACGACTTTCTCCATGACGTAGTATGCAGAGCTCTATATCAGGGACATAGTTCGATTGCACGGAATTCCAGTTTCTATTGTGTCCGACAGGGACCCGAGGTTTACATCGTCTTTTTGGAAGAGTTTGCATGCAACCATGGGGACAAAGTTTCTATTTAGTACAGCATTTCTCCCTAAGACAGATGGCCAGCCTGAGCGAGTGATTCAGATTTTGGAGGATCTATTGCGAGCATGTATGATCGATTTCCATGGGATTTGGGAATCGAAGCTACCTCTAGTGGAGTTTACCTACAAGAACAGTTTCCAATCATCTATTGGTATGGCTCCATACGAGGAATTGTATGAGAGGAAGTGCAGGTCGCCGATTAATTGGGATGAAGTCGGTGAGAGGTCAGAGCTTGGTCTAGAGATTGTTCATTAGACTGCAGATGTGGTGGTCAAGATCCGAGACAGGATGAAGACTGCCCAGAGTCGTCAAAAGAGTTATGCTGACAAGAGCAGAAGGAATCTCGAGTTTGCCAGTGGGTGATCACATTTTCGTGAAGATAGCACCCATGAAGGGTGTTATGAGATTTGGGAAGAGAGGCAAGCTTAGTCCGAGATTCATTGGATCCTTCGAGATTCTTGACAGAGTTGGGACACTAGCTTATCGTGTTGCCATACCGCCGAATCTGGCCGGGGTACACAATGTGTTCCACGTCTCAATGCTAAGGAAGTACCTAGATAATCCTTCGCATGTTTTGAGCTACGAACCGTTGCAGTTGGCTCCAGATCTGTCATTGTTAGAGTAGGTGCACGTCGAGCCAAGTGTTGGCCGAGTGTTCACAATGAAACTCTATGTAAAAACAATCTTTATTTTAATAATATTTGAAATTATTATTTTGGCACATCTTTATCTGTATACCCATGCTAGTTGCATAGATAAAGCCCTTGAATATACAAATAGTAGAAAGAATATGAGATGCTCATATGATGAGTATCATGAAACTCATATTTGGAATACTGTATATTCTAAACAGTTCCTAGTCGATTCAGCCGCCGCTAAGAAGGATATAAGCCGCTCGAGTTCGAGACTAGTATATGCGATGTGAGTACCGTGTTTCATTGGTAGGGGACATTGTGATGTCCGAGCATGCAGATAGGTGCTCCTTGTAGAGTGCACTGAACAACCCTCCATAAAGGACTTTCCTAAGTGGTTCTCACTTATCGAGTGGAAACGTCCTAGTTTATGATTGTACACCATTAGTCGTTATGACCCAGGGACAACATTGAGACTCTATGTGCTAGAATTACACTTTGACTTGTTTACCGACTCTCATGGGGTCATCAGGTGGCAAGGTTGGGTGTTCTGTCGAAACATATAGGAGTCGATGCATTGCTGTCGAGTATGGATATCCTATGTGTTCTCATGTATGTGTAGTATGAAATCTCTGATCAGAGTATGGTGGTAATTATGAAAGGGGTTTCGTAGATTACACCATCGATGCAACTACGACATGACACATAGTATCGATTCATTGACAACTCTCGATATACCAATAGTTTAACATGATTGGTTGGGTACTATCAGATTTGAGTTCTGACATTCTTGTTATCAAGGAGTTGATAAGTAAGAATGTAGCAATTGGGGTATGCTCGTATAAGGACATGTTTAGTCCGAATCATATGGAGATGTCAACACACGGCTAGTTGTATCAATGAACCATTGAGGGCTACACAAGTACTAGCTTTCTAGATCCCGTTGAGAAGTTAAAATAGTTCAATGTGTTGAACGGCTTATAAATGAGTTTATAAGCGTAAGGAAAAATAGAAGTATGACTTCTATGAGGGAAATGTAACTTTTAATTTATGGAAGTGTTCATAAATTAAAAGTTGGCAAATAAATAATGTATTTTAAAATTTTTATTTTCATAAACATTATTATTGACTAAATTAAATTAATTCAAGTGTTGTATTAATTAAATACTAGTGGGCCTAGTAGAGTCCAAATAATTAAATTAATTCAAGTGTTGAATTAATCAAACTACATTGGGCCTTGTAGAGCCCAATTAGAAATAATTATTAAACTAGTGGGCTTGAGTAAAATCAAGTAAACATTAAATGGACTCAAATGTGTTTGAGACATTTAAAATAAAAGTCCATGGGCCTTGTAATAGTTACAAGCCCAAGTCAAATTGCATGCATGAGAGTTGAAGGGTTGGAGATCACTTTTTCAATCTCCAAGGCTTGGCATGCTAAAAGTTGTTTTAGCTTTGTACACAACCAAGGCTAGTCATCCATCTCCCCATTACACACTACTTGGCCGAAAATTCAAGGGGAATTCTACATCAGTTTTCTCTCAATTTTTCTTCTTCAATAGTTGAGGAAAGAAAACTCTTCTCAAGAGAAAAATGCCCTACATTTTCTAGTGCAAGTCTAAGGTGGATTTTCTAAGTTTGGTGGTGGGCTTGATTTTAAAGTAAGGAAGCTTGTAGATTGTCTTGCCTTTGAAGAGCTTAGTATTATATCAACTAAGTTGGAGCCAAACATCAATCTCAAGAGATTGATAGGTAACGATTTCTCAACACCCTATGAATGTCATAGTTGTGTTTTTGTATATGTTACATGCTAGTACATGAGGTGTTCAAATTTTTTATGTAAAATTTTCGGTTTTCATACCTTGAAAACAATTTTGAACTTCCGTTGCGCATTTGAACACCTAAAATCGATCCTCTTTCAAGTGGTATCATGAGCTAAGGGTACTTGTTTGTGTAGCATATACATAATATTATATTGATGTCGATTTCTAACCGCATGAGATGAAATTTTTGCAACAAAATCAAGGAATTTTTGGGGCAAATTTCGGGCAGCATGTTGCTGCCCGTTTTGGGCAGCTCGGGCTGCCCGAGGGTCTGCCCATTTCGGGCAGCAAGGGCAGCCCGAGGGGCTGCCCTGAACATCCCCCTCAAAAAAAAAAAAAAAACTTGTTGGCCGGAATCCGGCGATGGAGCTCCGGCGACGGCGATGACGACTAGGGTTTTCAAAAGGTGTTTTGAAATATCAAAGTGTCATGGGCTGTAAAGCCCGAGAATTTGATTACCGTAATATGAAATGATTTGTTGATAATTGATGTGATTATAGACGTAAAGGATTAGACTAGAAAAGACGAGAAAAGACACGCAAAGTAGGTGTGAGGGTGTGCCATTCGCGCGAGCCATACACGAATTGGGCAGAAGACCCCGCGCATATGCGCGGCGTGAGGACGTGCATATGCGCGAGGTGTCCAGTATCCAAGGAGCTATAACAGAACATTGCGCGCACATGCGCAACGTGAGCCGCTCACATGCGCGAGGTAGGCAGAGATTTGGGCGCACATGCGCGACGTGAGCCGCGCACATGCGCGAGGTAGGCAGAGAGTTGGGCGCACATGCGCGGGGTGAAGTCGAGCATATGCGCGAGCTGTCAAGATGATGATGCGCCGAGACGTAGGTCTCGCGCATATGCGTGATGATAAAGCGCGCATATGCGCGAGAGGATTGGAACGAATCTTGAGAAAGACACGTATCATCTGCATGCAAGATATATAAATATTTATATTCTTGTTTATTCCTCGAGAATTCCAACAAAGAAGCGAGCCAAATGCTCTGAAAATCCCTCAAGCCTCCTCGTATAATAGATTGGTGATCTCGTGTGATCCGTATATCAAAATTTGAATTCGAACGCAGTACCGAGTTCTTAGCAACGACAGCTACAACTGGACGTAAGTTGTACTACGTTTCGATATGTCTTGAAATTATGGTATTGCCAGAATCGGATAGAATTCATATATGTTGTTCTTGCGATATCAGACATTGTATAATCGAAACCGGATCGAAAAACAGATACTGTATGTAATTGTTATGAATTTTCAGGGATGATTTATTATGATTAGACCAATTTGATATCAGAATTGAGATTATAATCTATTATCGTTGGGGTTATGAGTTGTATTGATATCGATTATGCCTCGTGGTATTATATCTGTGATGTTGATATTGCTGGGGTTATTGAGACTGTATTGTTATACCGTCGAAATATCAGTAGATTGATATTGATCAGATTCAGTAGTGACTTCGATTATATCGTGATATTGTCGATATGGATTAGATTGTATCTTGATTCGATATTATCAGATTATGTTTGATTTGAGTATTGATCAGAATAGATTTTGAATTGAGTTGCATATTGATATGGTGCCTATGCGATATTGTATTTCAAATTGATATGGACAGATTTGACTTCGAGACTTCGACTTCGTCAGACCGCGAAGACAAAGGTATAAATTTATGTTGATGTGGGATTGCACAACTCAAGTCTGATTGACTTGAGTTTCCCAAAATCACATACTTTACTTTATTGCATCGATATTTGCAATTGTATGAGGTTGATACCTTTGATTTATTGATTTATGTATTGAGTCATTAAGCGGATACGCCTAATTGTGAATGAGTAATCTTGTGACAGTAGTGCCGGATAGTGATGGAATCGTTACTGGCACATTGCACATTGTCACAGGATAGGATATTGGTGAAAATGCCAAAGTCTGTGACGGTTAGGTCAAGACATCGAACGTTTGGCTATATCAGAGTGGATAGAATTGGAGTTTCTTCTATTACTGGTGTTCGATATGGAAAGAGCCAAAGTCCGTGAATAAGAACATACTACCATCCCAATCGGGAGTGTAGGTGGGTGTATGTACTTATTTCGATCGGGATCCCTAGATTAGGACTGAGTCGAGTCTGAGTCTGAGAATCACGGAGAGTGATTCATTTCTTGATATGGAATTATGTTCCTGATGATGGTATATGTTTAGAATATAATTTATTCTTGATATTGATTCATGTTTAGGATTATAATAAATGTGATGAATATTTGATTCATGTTCTGATTTGGATACATGTTATGAATGTTTAATTTATGCTTTTATATTGTTATATGAAAGGCATGTATACATGATTTATACTTGGAATATAATTCTCACCGGAGTTATCCGGCTGTTGTCTTGTTTGTATGTGTGCATGACAACAGGTGAGACAGGATCAGGGTCAAGACAAGAAGAGAGAGAGATCATGATTAGAGTGGAGACTACGGACTTGGATTAAAGATAGGGTTGAACACTTGATAATTAGTTGTTAAACCTTAGTTTTTATTGAATGTAGATTGTACAGGACTTGTACTTTATTTATACGAATCTGTATATTAGTTAGATTCCATTATGTTCCGCAATTAAAGAAATTTTTTTTATGACCCAAATTACTTGAATTAATAAATTGATCCTAATGATGATTAAGAATTGAATTAGCGTCCGGGTCCCCACAACAGGTGGTATCAGAGCAATAGTTCCAGAACGGTAGGTTCTTGAGATTGAGATAGAAGTTAGTGAGCGGGATAGATTGAGTTTTCTTTCCTTGCATGTGATTGCTAGCATGTAATTTATTATAATGTTGAATTACATTGTGTATGCTAACATGATATTATGTTTTATTTCTTTTGAAACTACATGTTACCTGAATATCTGAGTTGATTTGATAATGTGTATTATTTGGAAATGAGTCAGAACCAATTCTTGATCAGAGGTAAGCTGATCGGAAAGGAATTGAGACGGATTTGTCTCATGTGATTGCTAACTCTTGTGATTATCAGATATACCTCCGAGAAGAATTCGAGAATCGGGTAGTACTTCGAGTAATCAGATAGATGTGTCAGAAACTGTGGGGACCCGGACGCTGATATTCTTCTTAATCATCTTTGGGATTTAATTATCAATTAAGATAAACAGGGTCTAAAAATTTTTCTTTTTAAAATAAAGTGCGGAAGGTAATGGCATCTACATAATATACATATCTGTATAAAACTACATTTCAGTACAAAGGTACAATAATGTACAACAGTCTTTTCAATTAATCTAAGGTTCAACCTACTAAAGTTCAAGTAATAAAACCAAATCTATCCATGTCGGGAATCACCACGCTAAACTCGTCTTCTCTCATCATCTTCTCGACCCCGATCTTGTCCCACCTGTTGTCATGCACACATACAAAACAAGACAACAGCCGGATACTCTGGTGAAAATAAATCCCAGTATAAAACATGGTAAGCATGCATATAAACAATCTAAATTATAAACATGCTATCATGGACATATTTAAAAGTAATAGATTTCATAATCTATAAAATCAAATCAAAATAAGCATGCAACTCAATTCAGATAAACATGCAGTTTAATCAAATCATAAACATATACTATCATGACTGAAAGTAATAAAGATGGGTTTCATAGTCTATGAAACCACATCCATAAACGCATGCAGTTCTAGTCAAATCATGTCTTGACTCGACTCAACTATAACTCTAGGAATCTCGGTATGAATAAGACGATCTATCACCTACCCTCCCAATCGGGGTGACGGTACGTCTTATTCCTAGACTTCGGCCTGATCTATATCCACATCTACAATAGGAGACTGATCTTCCCCTACGCTGTGATATAGCCGAACATCTAGAAGTTTGACTGATCTGTCAAGACTCCCTATCTTAAATGCAATAAATAACAATCTGTAATTAAAGCATAGCATATCAACACATAAACAAAACATATTCATATCAGAATATAACAATAATCTAGTATGTGATTTTGTTGGGAAACTCAAATAGGATCTTATTTGAGTCGTGTCTTCACGAATATCACATGAATTATACCTTTGTCGTCCCGGTCTGACGAAGACGATGACCTGTATTCAAATCTGTCCATATCAAATCTGAAATGACAATATCGAATACACTATATCAGTGAATAACTCAATACACAATCTGTTCTGATTAATACTCAACTCAATACACAATCTGGTCAATATCAATGTAATCTCAATCACTATCATATCTGATCAATCTAAATCAATACTGAATCTGATCCATCTAAATCCAATAATTCAAAGTAAGACTTGGTTTGCTCAAAACTCAATCTATATCAATTCCGGCGGCATAACGGCGCAAATTCGATATACCCGGCAACTCAAACATCATTAATCTGATACCAACGACTAAAAACCTCACAATATCAACCACAACATAATAAAATCTGCACCTACTAGGTTCGAACAACATGCTGGATTTTTCAAACCAATTCATATGATGTCCGTTCTTCGATCCGATTACGGTTCTATAATCTCTATATACTCAAGAACACATATCAACAATTAAATCACAAATCCTCCAACATCTAAATTTTGAAACATGCTGGAAATGGATGAAAATTACCTCCCCTTGAAGCTCTTAAGGTAAGGATCAAGAATCTATACTTGGATTAATAAGTTGATGGTTGGATGTTGAGATATGAATTTTTGAAGATCAAAATCCTTGAAGGAACCCATGGAAACTCACGTTTTCACCCTTCCAAGCTAGGCATCCATTAAAAAAAATGAAAATTGGAAGGGAATGCCACGTTCAAGAGGTGACCAAGACAAGTGTCCCACTTAAATTTTCATATTTGCACTTTAGTCCCTCAACTTTTCACTAATTGCAAATTGGCCCCCGCTCAATCTTTTTAATTCAATTCAATCCTAAATAATTCCATTTCAATCCTAATAATTGCAAACATCTTGGAATATAATTCAACACTCCAAAAGTTTCCAATTACATACTCTCGGATTAAAATAATATCATCTTTATTATCTCGGGCCTTACAGAAACTTTGATGGAAACAATGATGACGAGGTTTCAGTCGTTTCAACCGCCGATTCTGAAGGGTACTGAGACGATTGTTGATTGTGAGAATTTGTTAGACGACATAGAGATACTGTTTGATTCACTTGGGTACCCAGATGAACGCAGAGTCAAGCTGATTGGGCACCAATTACAGGAAGTAGTCAGGAGTTGGTGGATTGCATCCAAAGAAGCCTTGGAACGGTGTGGCACGGTGATTACGTGGAAGATCTTCAAAATTGAGTTCTATCGAGGATTTTTCCCAAGTTCGTACCGAGAGGATACGAAAATGGAGTTTGGAAATTTGAAACAAGGCCAGCTAAGTATTAAGAATATGTTGCTCAATTTTCTACCTTGCTATGTTTGGCTCCTCACGTGGCTGGGAATGATGAAGCTGTGACTGATCAGTTTGTTAAGGGATTGAATCCTGAGATATTGACATTAGTAAATACAGGCCGACCCTATAGTTTTGTTGATGCTCTGAGTAGGGCCAAGAGAGCCGAAACCAGTCTGACCAGACAGAAAGAAGCTTTGTTTGCGCCTCTAGCATCGAGATCACAGCAACCACCTCTCGGACCTGAGACTGGTAGTAGTACTGGTGAAAAGAAAGACTATTTGAAAGCTCGAAAGAAGCAGTTTAAGAAGTTAGGCAGTAGTCTTTCTAGCTCCAGTAGTTCGAGTCAGAGTTATACTGGAGTGTATTGCAATACCTGCGGAAGGAGACATCCCACGAAGCAATGCCAGGGAGTATTTGGTAGTTGCCGTATCTGCAAAAAATCCGGACATTTTGCGAGAGTATGTCCACATCGCGGTTCCCGAAGATTCCCGGGAGCAGAAGCGTCTGGTGGTAGTGACCGAGGAACAGATCCAGGATGCACTTGATGATGTAGTGACAGGGTATCTGTTCTTTTATGATTTTATTCCATATGTATTGGGAGATTCTCGTACATCTTATACATGATTCTGTATGAATTGCATTGACATATGCTTTATTCGGTTGGGTCTGTATATACTATAGTATTGATTTCTTTATCTTTTGGGGGAAAGATTGATACCAGTGAATTCTGTAAATATCGTTTACTGCAGTGAAGTGAGAATGAGATTGAGTTATACTGTGTTGTACTTGTGTGGTCTGATTTTGACTGCATTATTGATATTGATGTATTGACAAGTACAGAACTATTATAGATTCTTGCCAGGAGATGGTAAGATTCGGACCTGAAATGGCCGAAGAATGAATAATATACGGTAAGGATTTTCGATTTAAAATTCCTTTGATATCTGTATTATTTATGACTCGATGATTATCGAAAGGAATGGAGTAATTTCTTATGTATTCAGTGGATTACTGAAACTGAGTGTATCATGGAATAATTTGCCAGTAGCAGGAGAATTGCTAAAGTCTTCCTAGAGAAGATTCCGGGTTTGCTTTATATCAGGGAGACTGGTGAACTTGAAAACGATCTCTATGACTTAAAATTGAAAGATATTCCACTAAATGTCCATTCAAAGGCAGACACCATATGAGATATGGATGGGTAAGCCTCCCAAATATTCTTATCTTAGAATATGGGGGTACCCTGCTTATGTGAAGCAGGTAGAGGGAGATAAATTGGATAGTCGATCCATTTTATGTTACTTTGTGGGATATCCAAGGAATTCAGTTGGATACTATTTCTATCATACCCAAGTGTGGAATCTCGTGGATCCACCTGAGGGAATTGTTCCCATAGGGTGTAAATGGATTTACAAGAGGAAACTTGGGGCGGATAGGAAGGTATTGACCTTCAAGGCGCGATTGGTGGCAAAAGGATATACTCAAAGACAAGGAGTTGACTTTGAGGAAACCTTTTCTTCCAGTTGCAATGTTCAAGTCCATTAGGATATTGCTAGCCATAGCTGCATGGTATGAATATGAGGTATGGCAGATGGATGTCAAGACAACATTTCTTAATGGGGATATTAAGGAAGAGATTTACATGCCTCAACCTGAAGGGTTTACATCTGTCGGAAGTGAGCATATGGTATGCAAACTTCAGAGATCTTTTTATGGTCTAAAGCAGGCATCTAGGAGTTGGAACCTCAATTTCTACAGTACAATCAAAGAGTTTGGTTTTACTAAGAATCCTGAGGAACCCTGTGTGTATAAGAAGGTCAGTGGGAGTGCTGTGTCATTCTTGGTGTTGTATGTTGATGACATTCTACTCATTGGGAATGATGTAGGAATGCTGCAATCAACTAAGATATGGTTAGCGAGTAAGTTCTCGATGCAAGACTTGGGTGAAGCATCTTTTGTATTGAGAAATACAGATCTATAGAGATAGATCAAAAAGATTGCTTGGTCTCACCCAGTCCACATACATTGATACCATCGTGAAGCGGTTCTCGATGGATGAGTTCAAGAGAGGACATCTACCAATGTGTCATGTCGTGTCCCTATCCAAGTCAATATCTCCCAAGACTGATGCAGAGATAGCGGCGATGATAAGCATTCCTTATGCATCTGCAGATTGGTAGCATCATGTATGGGATAATATCTACACGTCCTGACGTGGACTTTCGCACTAAGTGTAGTGAGTAGATATCAATCGAACCCCGGTCTTCCACATTGGAAAGCTGTGAAAGACATCCTCATGTATTGAGAAGGACCAATGAATTGTTCTTGGTCTATGTGGGTGGGGAACTGAAATTGGAAGGCTATACCGACTCTAGCTTCCAAAGCGATATCAATGACCCGAAGTCAACCTCTAGGTTCGTATTCATGCTCAATGATGTTGCTGTCTCTTGGAAGAGTTCCATGTAAGACAGTACTGCGGATTCCACCACTAAGGCCGAATACATTGCTGCATCAAATGCAGCAAAGGAGGCTGTTTGGATAAGGAATTTAGTCCAAGAGTTGGACGTCGTTCTTATGGAGTTGCTCCTGTCCCGGTGTTGTGTGACAACACGGGAGCTACAGCTCAAGCAAAGGAGCCAAGGTCTCATCAGAAGTCCAAACATGTATTGAGAAAGTACCACATCCTTCGAGAGATTGTGGAAAGAGGAGATGTCTTAATCGACAAAGTCGGCTCCGCAGATAATGTTGCTGATCCACTAACTAAGCTTTTACCTGGACCATTACTCAAGAAGCATCGTGAATCGATGGGTTTGAAGCATATGGGTAGTTGGCTCTAGTGCAAGTGGGAGATTGTTAGAGTAGGTGCAAGTCGAGCCAAGTGTTGGCCGAGTGTTCACAATTAAACTCTATGTATAAACAATCTTTGTTTTAATAATATTTGAAATTATTATTTTGGTACATCTTTATCTGTATACCCATGCTAGTTGCATAGATAAAGTCCTTAAATATACACATAGTAGAAAGAATATGAGATGCTCATAGGATGAGTATCATGAAACTCATATTTGGAATACTGTATATTCTAAACAGTTCCTAGTCGATTCAGCCGCCGCTAGAAGGATATAGTCCGCTCGAGTTCTAGACTAGTATCTGCGATGTGAGTACCATGTTTCATTGGTAGGGAACATTGTGATGTCCGAGCATGCAGATAGGTGCTCCTTGTAGAGTGCACTGAACAACTCTCCACAAAGGACTTTTCAAGTGCTTCTCAATTATCGAGTGGAAACGTCCTAGTTTATGATTGTACACCATTAGTCCTTATGATCCGGGACAACATTGAGACTCTATGTGCTAGAATTACACTTTGACTTGTTTACCGACTCTCATGGGGTCATCAGGTGGCAAGGTTGGGTGTTCTGTCGAAACATATAGGAGTCAATGCATTGTAGTCGGGGATTCACCGCTTATCTTCGGGTATGGATATCCTATGTGTTCTCATGTATATGTAGTATGAAATCTATGATCAGAGTATGGTGGTAATTATGAAAGGGGTTTCATAGATTACACCATCGATGCAACTAAGACATATGATAAACATAAAAATTGTACATTAATTAAATGTTATATAATATAAATATATAGTTTTGTTTTATTAAATGTTTAAATATTATATGTTTTATAATAAATTGTATAAAATATAAGTTGTTGTGTAATTACAAGTTTTTACTACTTTTTACAGGTTCGATAAAACAAGAATAAACTTGGCGTTGCAAATGGGATTAAGATGATTCTTGGACCTGTAGAAAGTTGATGTTAATATCTATAATATTGATGTCAATCATGAGATAAAAATCCTCTCACAATTGGGATCAAATTAAGCAACAAATAAAGTTACCAAAGGAGTGGCAGTTTTACCATGCTCTAGTATTTTGACCATATCTCTCAAATTACTTGGTCAAATGATTTGAAAAAAATACCACAACTAGACAACTCAATTATCCACATGTTTTTTTTTTATGTTAAGAAGCAAATTCCAAGAAGAAGATTTTTAAAAGTGATGTGTAATATAATATAATATCTTGGAACACCAATGAAGACTTTTGTGTAAAAAAATAATATTTTACTTGTGGTTGTCTCCCCAAATTTGGCTATAAATAGGGGTGCATTGTAATGTATTGAGATATCCCTCATTCTATAAACAAACCTTTGAGTTCATAATATTTCTCTCTATATTTTTCCTTTATTTCTTCATTTAAATATAATTAGCATGTTAATTTCATATTCAAAGTTTTACACTTTGAATAATGAATAGCTAACTTCCTAAAGTTGAGATGTAAAGGTGAAACTCTTGGCATGATAATAAGGTTACTAAAAGGTAAGAATCTATGTTTTATATTATTTAATCATTATTTATTGTTTATGTTATATTTATTTCTTTAAGCATTTTTATACCCTACTTATAAGTGGGAGTTTTGATTTATTGTTGCTATATGTTACACTAAATTCTTGGAACCATTTAAATGTTAGTTTGGTGTTACCAACCATTTAAAGTGGATGCCTTGATTTATTATATATGAATATATTATAATATTAAATTCTTGGAACCATTTAAATGTTTGTATGGTTTTACCAACCATTTAAAGTGGGAACCTTGATTTACTATGTATAAATATATCATAATATTAATTTCTTGGTACCATTTAAATTAGTTTGGTTTTACCAACCATTTAAAGTGGGAACCTTGATTCAGTGTTTACAAATTTATATAGCACAATAAATACTTGACCACATTTATAAGTTTTGGTATATATTATATACTTATAAGATAATAATATATAACATAATATAATATGATTATTTAATATATTGGAACTATTTTATTAAGTGGATTTCAATAATGTTCGTTAATGTTAACTTTATTAAAATAACAAGATTGGATTCTTTAATCTCAACTACTTAAATTAAAATTTGAACAATTAAAATTTACCCATTAAAGATTCAAACAATTAAAATTAAAAAGAAACAAAAACAAAAACAAAACAAAAAGACATTGTAATGGACTTGTAATTACCTTAGCTTTCCTGTGGATACGATATTCGGACTCACCGAATTATACTACTTGTGGACAACCTGCTCTTGGGAGTGCAACAATCAAAGTCGCAACAAGTTTTTGGCGCCGTTGCCGGGGAAGTATAATTTAATTTCAAGTCTATTTAATTTTGTTTATAGTTTATTTTTCTTTATTTAAATTTTTATTGCTTTTGTGTGTTTTTATTTTTTTTTTTGCATTTGTATTTGCATGAGCATTTGGTCACGTACACTTAGTGGTCGACTCATTCGAAATAACCCTTTATTTTTACAAAACATGGCGGAAGAACCCATCCAAGAAAATGAAGATGAAATTCAATCTCAACATGATCATGATAGACGAAGAACACTTAGAGATCACATGAATCCTACACGTACTAGTGCACCTTCATGTCTAGTTTTTCCCCCTGATGCATCTCATTTCAATTTTAAGCCTGGTATTATCCAACTTTTACCCAATTTTCATGGCTTAAATTCTGAAAATCCATACATGCATTTACGAGAGTTTGAAGAAATGTGCAACACATATAATGATCTAAATTGTAGCATGAACGCCGTTCGACTTAAGCTTTTTCATTTTTCTTTAAAAGATAAAGCTAAAACTTGGCTACAAAATCTTAGATCGGGATCCATTCGAACTTGGGATGAATTGCAACAACAATTTTTGAAAAAGTTTTTTCCATCTCATAGAACAAATTCTTTCAAAAGGCAAATCATTACTTTCACTCAAAAACAAGGAGAAACTTTTTATCAGTGTTTAGATAGATACAAAGAATTTCTTAATCTTTGTCCACATCATGGTTTTGAAATTTGGAGAGTTGTTTCTCAATTTTATGAAGGCTTAACACCTAAAGATAGGCAAATGGTTGAATTTATGTGTAATGGAACATTTGAAGATAAAGATCCAAATGAGGCAATTGAGTATCTCGATTCATTAGCTGAAAATGCTCAAAATTGGGACACTATAGGTACAATCGAGCCATCAAACAAGATTCAATCTCCTACATCTGGTGGAGGTATGTACACTCTCAAAGATGAACATGATCTTCAAGCTAGATTTACCTCTTTGGCAAGAAAAGTTGAGGCACTTGAATTGAAAAAGAATAGGTCAATTAAAATCTGTTCAAGAAATTGTGTGTCACATCTGTGATACAAGTGATCATTTTACAAAAGATTGTCCCACTTTGCCCTCTTTTAAAGAATGTCTCCATGAACAAGCCAATGTTTTGAACAATTTCAAAAGGCCAAATTTTGAACCATTTTCTCAAAATTACAATCCAGGTTGGCGAAATCATCCAAATTTTAGTTGGAGGAATGATAATGCTGCACAATTTTCACTACCACATTTCCAAAATCAACAAAATTTTCAAAATTATGCACCTTATGTTCCTCCACCTAAAAGAAATTTGGAAGATACATTGAATTCTTTCATTGCAAAGCAAGAGTCTATCAATACTCAAACTGCTCAAACCATGACAGATTTGAAAGATACTCTTGCTAAATTTGCATCTGCACTTAATGTTCATGAAAAAGGTAAATTTCCTTCACAACCTCTGCCTAATCCCAAGGATCATCATTCACAAACTGGAACATCTAGAACTCAACCGATGGATCAAGTAAAATCTGTTATTACCCTTCGAAGTGGTAAGGTTGTGGAAAAATCCATTATTGAACCTTGTGAAGATGATGATAAATCAACTCCAAAGGGTAAGGAAGTGGAACCCATAACTTGCGAAGAGGAGGTTCAACAGACAGTGTCACCACCATTCCCTCATGCATTGAAAAATACAAAAAAAATCAAATTTGAATTTTGATATATATGATATTTTTAAACAAGTAAAAGTTAATATTCCTTTATTAGATGCAAAAAACAGGTACCATCATATGCCAAATTTTTGAAAGACTTGTGCACTGTGAAAAGAAAATTGAATGTGAAAAAGAAAGCATTTTTAGCCGAACAAGTAAGTGCAATCATTCAAAATAATAATACTTTGAAATACAAAGACCCTGGTTGTCCTACTATTTCATGTATTATTGGAGAACGAAAGATTAAAAAAGCCTTGCTTGATCTTGGAGCTAGTGTGAATTTACTTCCATATTCAGTTTATCAAGAACTCAATCTAGGCGAGTTAAAATCAACTTCAGTAACACTTTTACTTGCCGATAGATCTGTTAAAGTGCCAAGAGGTATGATAGAAGACGTATTGGTCCAAGTTGATAACTTTGTATATCCTGTCGATTTCATAGTTTTAGATACACAACCTATCAAAGCTTGTAATGCAATTCCTGTAATTCTGGGTCGTCCATTTTTAGCAACTTCTAATGCCCTTATAAATTGCAGGAATGGAATAATGAAGTTGTCATTTGGTAACATGACCTTGGAGCTCAATGTTTTTAATCTTTGTAAGCGACCACATGACAAAGGAGATGAAAGTGAAGATGAAAATCTTATTGAAACTCTTGTGGAAGAAAACATTCAAGAAGGGAGTATTCGTGATCAATTAGATATTTGTTCAATTGAAATTGTTAAAGAAAATATTGAAATTGATCTTGATGATTTTATCAGGTATCACTCGTTACCAGGATCAGAGAAAGAATTTGATGCAAAATATGAGAACAAAGACGAACCACCCATATTGGAGTTAAAACCCTTGCCAGAAGAATTGAAGTATGCATTTCTTGGAGAAGATGAAACATATCCGGTGGTAATTTCTTCCAAACTAGAAAGTGATCAAGAAGGTAAATTAGTTGATATGCTTAAAAGACATAAAAATGCAATTGGTTGGACACTAAAAGATCTCAAGGGCATTAATCCACTAATTTGCACACACAAAATTCATTTAGAAGAAAATGCTAAAACATCTCAACAACCACAAAGGAGATTAAATCCACACATGAAAGATGTTGTGAAAACTGAAGTTCTCAAACTACTTGATGTTGGGATTATCTACCCTATTTCTGATAGTAAGTGGGTAAGCCCAACACAAGTAGTTCCAAAAAAATCTGGCATCATAGTGATAAAAAATGAAAAAGGTGAATTGTTAACAAGTCGAGTCCCATCTAGTTGGTGGATGTGTATTGATTATAGAAAATTAAATGACGCCACTAGAAAAGATCATTTTCCATTACCATTTTTGGATCAAATTTTAGAAAGAGTAGCAGGTCATCCATACTACTGTTTTCTTGATGGATATTCAGGTTATTATCATATTCCCATTGCACTCGAAGATCAAGAAAAAACTACATTCACATGTCCTTTTGGAACATTTGCATTCAGAAGGATGCCATTTGGTTTATGCAATGCCCCAGCAACATTTCAAAGATGTATGCTAAGCATTTTTTGTGACATGGTTGAAAATTGTTTGGAAATTTTCATGGATGATTTAACTGTCTTTGGAAATACATTTGATAATTGTCTTGAAAATTTGGAAAAAGTTTTAAAAAGATGCGAGGAAAAAGGTCTTATTTTAAATTGGGAAAAATGTCATTACATGATTACTTCTGGAATTGTTTTGGGACATGTCGTGTCATCTCATGACATTGAAGTTGATAAAGCAAAAATTGATGTGATTTCCAATTTACCCCCTCCAAAAACCATTAAAGAAATTCGCTCATTTTTGGGACATGCTGGATTTTATCGGAGGTTTATAAAGGACTTTAGTTTAATCTCTAAACCCATTTGTAACCTCTTAAAAAAAGACACTGCATTTGAGTGGACTCAAGAATGTCAAAATGCTTTTGATAAAATTATTCGACATTTAACATCAGCTCCTATCATGCAACCTCCTGACTGGTCTTTACCATTTGAGATCATGTGCGATGCGAGTGATTATGCAGTGGGTGCAGTACTGGGTCAAAGAAGAAACGGTAAGCCTTATGTGATATATTATGCAAGTAGAACTTTAAACAATGCTCAAATGAATTACTCCACAACTGAAAAATAACTACTTGCTGTAATATTTGCATTAGATAAATTTCGTTCTTATTTGATTGGATCAATGACTATTGTGTTTACTGATCATTCTGCTATTAGATATTTGTGGACCAAACAGGATGCAAAGCCACGACTGATACGATGGATTTTATTACTCCAAGAATTTGACATTGTGATCAAAGATAAAAAAGGAACCGAGAATGTCGTAGCCGATCATTTATCGAGACTAGTAACAGGATCATCTTGTGAAATGACACCAATTAACGATAATTTTCCTGATGAACATCTATTTTCAGTTACTACTACACCTTGGTTTGCTAACATAGTAAATTTTCTTGTGACAGGAAAAATGCCACCGCAATGGAGTTCCCAAGATAAAAGAAAATTTTTGAATGAGGTAAAAAACTTTTATTGGGATGATCCGTATCTGTTCAAGTATTGTCCAGATCAAATTTTTCGACGTTGCATACCCGGCAATGAGTTAAGTAGTGTCATTAAATTTTGTCATTCAGAAGCATGCGGAGGACATTGTTCTTCAAAGAAAAAGGCTGCAAAAATCTTGCAGTGTGGATTTTATTGGCCCACTTTGTTTAAAGACACCCACGAAATCTGCAAGATCTGTGAAAATTGTCAAAAATTGGGTGCGATTTCAAAAAGAAACATGATGCCTTTGAATCCTATCATTGAAATTGAAATCTTTGACTGTTGGGAAATTGATTTTATGGGACCTTTTCCATCGTCGTTTGGATACTTGTATATTTTAGTTGCAGTTGATTATGTTTCCAAATGGATAGAGGCAATTCCATGTCGAAAAAATGATCATAAAATCGTCATCAAATTTTTAAAAGAAAATATTTTTAGTAGATTTGGAATTCCTCGAGCCATGATAAGTGATGGGGGAACTCACTTTGTTAATAAACCATTTGCTTCATTAATGAAAAAATATGGTATTACTCATAAAGTAACTACTCCTTATCATCCTCAAACAAATGGACAAGTTGAATTAGCTAATAGGGAGATAAAGCAAATTTTGGAAAAAACTGTTAACTCAAATAGAAAAGATTGGTCTCTGCGACTTAATGATGCACTTTGGGCATATCGAACAGCTTTTAAAAAACATCATTGAATATGTCTCCCTATAGGTTGGTTTATGGAAAACATTGTCATTTGCCTGTGGAATTGGAACATAAAGCTTATTGGGCGATCAAAACTTTAAATTCAAGCATGGATGATGCCAACAAATTGCGTAAATTGCAACTTAATGAACTTGATGAACTCAGAAATGACACGTATGAGAATTCAAGGATTTATAAAGCAAAAATCAAATCATTTCATGATAAAACAATTCTTAGAAAATCTTTTGAGATTGGTAAAAAAGTTTTGCTTTATAATTCTCGACTTCACATATTCCCAGGAAAATTACGATCAAGATGGACAGGCCCATATGTTGTAAAGCATGTGTATACTTATGGAGCTGTGGATATTGAAAATCCTAAAAATGGTGATATTTTTAAAGTAAATGGACAAAAGCTTAAACCATTTTTAGAAAATGAAATCTTTCAAGAAGAGTTTATTTCCCTTTCTGATCCTTGATTTTTTTTTTTTGTTGCATTTAAGTTTGTTTTTATTTCAGGTTTTCTTAATATTTTTATTTTTCCGGTTAAATGGCGGATAACGGTACTCCGTGACTCTCATAGTCGGTTAAATCAGTTTCCCACAAGTTGCTGATACAAAAATAAAAAAATAATAATAATTTCTTTTCTTTTCAAAATGGATGAAATTTTCCCTCCGTTTCTGAAAATGTTCTAAGAAAAATTTATGCAGGAAGGTGTGAAAGATTGAGATTGCTAATGCAAAAAGGAATTCCAGAAGATATTCGTCTTGTAATAGAAGCTAAGGTCCGATTGGAGGAGAAGCTCCACAATTATTGCTCATTCGGTATTTGCCTGGATTAGGAAAAAACACTTATGCGAAAAAATGAAGGGCCAAAAGTTTAGGGGTTTGTCATAAGTGTGCAAGATGGACTTGTGACAAACGATGCAGATCTTTGGGATGTGTTTCCAATAACAGAGAAGATAAAATTGATTTCATTAAGAATCGGCTGAGTAAGGAGTCTTTAGATAACATATTATTGACTCTTGAGACGCATTCTAGTGGACATGTGCATATTGAACTTCTCCGTTTATGGAAACAATTCCAAGATGAGCGTCATAGTCTTGGGAATCCGACTAAAAAAGACCCTGTTTGCCAATTTATAAGAAAGTTGGATGGGAAGCATATCCTCGACTCATAGAAGGCGTTGAAGCCGTTTCTGGACGTAAAACCAGAGGAAAATTGTGAGCCACAATCACACTACTGTTTATATGCATGTGTGTCATTATTGTTTTTACTATTTATTCTGTTTACAGCTATGACCCATAGTTTTGTCATGATAACATATTACTCCTATAAAATCTCTCATCTTTCTCTCTATTTTCGCAGAAAAAAAAAGAAAGTAAAAACATGGTTGGATCCTCTACACAAACATTGAAAAATATTTGTGTATTTTGTGGGTCGAGTCCTGGAAAAAATGAAGTGTTTGTAGAAGCAGCGAATAATCTTGGAAAGATATTGGCTGAGAGAAAAACTCACTTGGTATATGGGGGAGGTAATATTGGATTAATGGGATCTGTTTCAACATCTGCTCATCTTGGAGGTAGTCATGTTTTGGGTATTATTCCTTACAGCTTTAGCTGAAGGAAATATTACAGGTGTTACGATTGGGGAGGAATTAAAAGTTTCTTCTATGTATGAAAGAATCACTCAAATGATTGAAAATTCTGATGCTTTTATTGCACTACCAGGTGGTTTTGGTACATTAGAAGAAATTTTTCACACTGTTTCTTGGGCATAACTTAATATCCATAATAAACCTGTGGGCTTGTTGAATATCAATAATTACTTTGACAGTTTGTTAACATTTCTTGATAAAGCTGTGGAACAGAATTTCATTTCAGAAAATTCACGGCGGATGCTCATCTGTGCTTCGACTGCCGACCAATTAATTGATGATTTGGAAGCTTTTGTTCATAAGCCTGATCCGATGATAACAAAGATCAATTGGTCGCAATCAAGCAGTAAGAAAAGGAAGTTGGATCATTGATTGAAAAGTCGTGGATTAGTTTGCGTTTGTTTCAGTTTGTTATCTTCAATAAAATTTCAGGTGATATCTCTTTCATTACTTACTCTTTATTAATAGTTATTTTGACATTAGGGACAATGTCATATTCTTATTGGGGGAAGAACAACTTATAAAAAAAAAATTTTAAAAAAAATAATAAATAAAATAATATATATTATTTTAAAATAAAATCATGTTTATTGTTTGTATCCTAGTAATTTTTGCAAAAATGTCATACATTACATATTTGAAAGATTTAAATTAGAACATGCATTAATCTATTTAAGAATGTTTAAATTTTTATTTGAAAAAAAAAAGTCAATTTTAATATTCTGATCAATATAAAAATATGATTTATAAAATCTTTTTGAGTGATTAACCATTGTGATAAAATCAGGTATTAAAGTATATGGCCTAAGATATATCCTATGATAGTGCCTATAATTTTAAACTCACACATATTTTGTGATTGAGTGGAGAGGACTGAGAAAACAGCTTTCGAGCCTTTATTGATCATGAGAGAGACTAGTCTATTGTTTAGATCTTGAGTTCTTATTTTGAAGAAAAAAAAATGATATTTCCTGAAAAAAAAACGGAGAAAAATACAAAAAGAAAGATATTGAATATCTATGTAATTTTTAAGTTATATGCTACGACCCATATATCTCTCATAAAAAAAACAAAAAAAAAAACAAAAAAGAGAGAGAAATTTATTGTACAAATTAAATAAATATGTGGTCAAGAAGCATAAACTTAGTCTGATTCCATGATGTTATGCAAAAAAAAAAAAAAATCAGGAAAAAATTTATAATAAGAACAACTAGATTTGAATCAATGGATTTTCTATCTTTTGATTAGTTTGGCTCGTTTGTCTGTCTGCATTCTGTAAACCATTTTTCTGAGCATTTATCTGTATTCCAACTCCAATGAGAGAAATCCTTGCCATAAATTGAAACATTTATTAACCTGTGAGGATATGGAGTTGAGACTCTTACTAGGAATTTCTGAAGGCCGTGTACATTTAACTACCGGAAATAAGCTTTGAATTGATCATCTCAAATTATTTCATAAATTATAATTATGATGATCTTGATATAACTTTGACAATTTTCAAATTTAATTTAAACACTTAGATAGTTTTGATTACATTTCTATTTAAATTAATCAATATGTTTTGTATTGCTATTAACGCTTAAATTGCTAGGGACTAGCAATAAGCTGGTTGGGAGGTGTGATAAACATAAAAATTTTACATTAATTAAATGTTTTATAATATAAATATATAGTTTTTGTTTTATTAAATGTTTAAATATTATATGTTTTATAATAAATTGTATAAAATATAAGTTGTTGTGTAATTACAAGTTTTTACTATTTTTTACAGGTTCGATAAAACAAGAATAAACTTGGCGTTGCAAATGGGATTAAGATGATTCTTGGACCTGTAGAAAGTTGATGTTAATATCTATAATATTGGTGTCAAGCATGAGATAATAATCCTCTCACAATTGGGATAAAATTAAGCAACAAATAAAGTTACCAAAGGAGTGGCAGTTTTACCATGCTCTAGTATTTTAACCATATCTCTCAAATTACTTGGTCAAATGATTTGATACCACAACTAGACAACTCAATTATCCACATGTTTCTTTTTACGTGAAGAAGCAAATTCCAAGAAGAAGATTTTCAAAAGTGATGTGTAATATAATATAATATCTTGGAACACCAATGAAGACATTTGTGTAAAAAAATAATATTTTATTTGTGGTTGTCTCCCCAAATTTGGCTATAAATAGGGGTGCATTGTAATGTATTGAGATATCCCTCATTCTATGAACAAACCTTTGAGTTCATAATATTTCTCTCTATATTTTTCATTTATTTCTTCATTTAAATATAATTAGCATGTTAATTTCATATTCAAAGTTTTACACTTTGAATAATGAATAGCTAACTTCCTAAAGTTGAGATGTTAAGGTGAAACTCTTGGCATGATAATAAGATTACTAAAATGTAAGAATCTATGTTTTATATTATTTAATCATTATTTATTGTTTATGTTATATTTATTTCTTTAAGCATTTTTATACCCTACTTATAAGTGGGAGTTTTGATTTATTGTTGCTATATGTTACACTAAGTTCTTGGAACCATTTAAATGTTAGTTTGGTGTTACCAACCATTTAAAGTGGATGCCTAGATTTATTAAATATGAATATATTATAATATTAAATTTTTGGAACCATTTAAATGTTTGTTTGGTTTTACCAACCATTTAAAGTGGGAACCTTGATTTACTATATATAAATATATCATAATATTAATTTCTTGGTACCATTTAAATGTTAGTTTGGTTTTACCAACCATTTAAAGTGGAAACCTTGATTCAGTGTTTACAAATTTATATAGCACAATAAATACTTGACCACATTTATAAGTTTTGGTATATATTATATACTTATAAGATAATAATATATAACATAATATAAATATGATTATTTAATATATTGGAACTATTTTATTAAGTAGATTTCAATAATGTTCGTTAATGTTAACTTTATTAAAATACTAAGAGTGGATCCTTTAATCTCAACTACTTAAATTAAAATTTGAACAATTAAAATTTACCCATTAAAGATTCAAACAATTAAAATTAAAAAAAAACAAAAACAAAAACAAAAACAAAACAAAAAGACATTGTAGTGGACTTGTAATTACCTTAGCTTCCCTGTGGATACGATATTCGGACTCACCGAATTATACTACTTGTGGACAACCTGCTCTTGGGAGTGCAACAATCAAAGTCGCAACAACATGACACATAGTATCGATTCATTGACAACTATCGATATACCAATGGTTGTCGAATCGGTCGGGATATATGAGTTGAAGGGACCGTACTGTACGCTAACCATAATTGAATGATTTTTGCAGGCACTATCATTTGATACCTAGGAAATCATGTAAGCGATGCTGCTAGGCGTTTAACATGATTGGTTGGGTATTATCAGACTTGAGTTCTGACATTCTTGTTATCAAGGAGTTGATAAGTAAGAATGGAGCAATTGGGGTATGCTCGTATAAGGACATGTTTAGTCCGAATCACATGGAGATGTGAAACCACTGCTAGTTGTATCAATGAACCATTGAGGGCCACACAAGTACTAGCTTTCTAGATCTCGTTGAGAAGTTAAAATAGTTCAATGTGTTGAACGACTTATAAATGAGTTTATAAGCGTAAGGAAAAATAGAAGTATGACTTCTATGAGGGAAATGTAACTTTTAATTTATGGAAGTGTTCCTAAATTAAAAGTTGGTCAAATAAATAATGTATTTGAAAATTGTGATTTTCATAAACATTATTATGGACTAAATTAAAATAATTCAAGTGTTGAATTAATTAAATACTAGTGGGCCTAGTAGAGTCCAAATAATTAAATTAATTCAAGTGTTGAATTAATCAAACTACATTGGGCCTTGTAGAGCCCAATTAGAAATAAATATTAAACTAGTGGGCTTGAGTAAAATCAAGTAAACATTAAATGGACTCAAATGTGTTTGAGACATTTAAAATAAAAGTCCATGGGCCTTGCAATAGTTACAAGCCCAAGTCAAATTGCATGCATTGGAGTTGAAGGGTTGGAGATCACTTTTTCAATCTCCAAGGCTTGGCATGCTAAAAGTTGTTTTAGCTTTTTACACAACCAAGGCTAGTCATCCCTCTCCCCATTACACACTACTTGGCCGAAAATTCAAGGGGAACTCTACCTCATTTTCTCTCAATTTTTCTTCTTCAATAGTTGAGAAAAGAAAACTCTTCTCAAGAGAAAAATGCCCTACATTTTCTAGTGCAAGTGTAAGGTGGATCTTTTAAGTTTGGTGGTGGGATTGATTTTGAAGTAAGGAAGCTTGTAGATTGTCTTGCCTTTGAAGAGCTTAGTTGTATATCAACTAAGTTGGAGCCAAACATAAATCTCAAGAGATTGATAGGTAACGATTTCTCAACACCCTATGAATGTCATTGTTGTGTTTTTGTATATGTTACATGCTAGTACATGAGGTGTTCAAATTTTTTCTTTAAAATTTTCGGTTTTCATACCTTGAAACCAATTTTGAACTTCCGTTGCGCATTTGAACACCTAAAATTGATCCTCTTTCAGTCATATGAGGAAAGGCCATGTCCAAATCCTAGACAGACAGGAGCGGAGACTTCGGAACAGGGTGACCAAGTTGGTAAAAGTCCGGTGGCTGAATCAATCAGTGGAGGAAGCCACTTGGGAGACCGAGACATATATGAGGAACCGCTACCCAGAACTGTTTGGTAAGTTTTAATTTCGAGGACGAAATTTATATAAGTGGGGGAGGAACTGTAGTGCCCAAAAATCAGTACACGTAAAACCCATGTATTTATTTAATTTTTAAATCATTTATTTAAATTTATAATAATTTTTAGTGATGCATGACCTATTTAAATTGCATTATTTTAAATTATGTATGTTTATGTGATGCACATTAAAATATTTTCTCGAGTTTCATGTTTCAGGCGATTATTCGATGCAGGATCGGGGAAAACAGACCAGGGACGATTTTTGGTAATTTTAAAACGGTGTAATTTATTTTAAGTTAGGATTGAAGCATATTAAAAGAGTTATTAAGTTTTTAGCCTTTCAAAAGCCTAAGTTATTTATTTAAGTAATTTTAGAATTTTAAAACTTTTAAAGTTGAGCCTTTGTGCATTTCATTTTTAAGAGATTTTATTTGTGGTAGAAGAAGGCTAGTATTTTAATTAACTTTTAATTACTAATAAAGCAATTTCCTTCCCTAATTATATTACTAAACTCACGCACAAACCCATATACTCATACATACCTTCACGATAACACACACACATTTTCTCCTTGAATTTCATTCTTTTTTTTTAAAGAAAACCTAGGGTTCTATTAGCAAGAGGAGCTGCCCCTTCTCTTCATCTTCTGTAGCAATTTTCGTGAGTTTTCTTCCAAGGAAAACGAGCCACTAATCGTTTCGGATCAAGCATCGCACCGTCTCCGCTTCGGTATCGTCGTATCGTGAGTTTTAAATATCAAAAGACATGTATATTCTGTTTTTCCTACGTCGATCTAGTCATATTATGTGTTGCGATGTTTTTATGCGTGAAAGTACATGTGTGATGTGTAGAAGTTTGAGCAATCATGTTTAGATCTTTTTTGAAACAACTTTTGAGATCTCAAATCTCGTTTTTTCTGTTCTTTTAAATACTGCGATTATTCGGTCGCTTTTCTGGAAATACTTTCAACATATGAAACGTAGAATTTTTTGATACCTTTGATTTGATATAAAATTCGAAATATTTGGATAAAAATTGAGTGAGTTATGGCATTTTTCGTGAGACTGCCCAAACTGCGTTTTCTGAAAATTATGCTATTGATGTGTTCTTGAAGTTTATCTGTTGCAGGCTTCGTTGGGAACCATCGGGTGATCACTACTATGTTTAGGTATATGGGGTATGAGTTTGGGATGAGTTTTGATGCTTCATTTCGTGTCGATAGTCGTTGGTTGCATTAGAAATCGTAGGAAACAATTGGTGTTAAAATTTGAGTTTATGGGTTTTATTGCGTTGCGGGTGGTGCGTTGTTTCTTTGGGAATGGTTGGGGCGTTTTTATGGAGTCGAGTCAGTGCCATAGCATCCTAGGATGAGTCTCGATGAATTGGTTCACGATTCGTATGATTTAGTTAGGAGTATTAAGCTTCGAGTCGCGGAGTCCAGAAGACTCGGCGCCCGAGTGGTAATACTTTACCGCTCAAGCGCCGCTCTTTCTGTCCGAGGGTAGGCTTCCAGAGACCTGACGCTCGAGCGGTAATTTGTTACCGCCCGAGCACGGACCCATCTGTAAGAAATGTTTGGTTTCCACTTATTTTCAAGTTCTAATAGTGAGTTTATGTCTTTTATTTTCAGGAAATGTTCACACATCATTTGAGAGATTGTTCGGGGTTCAATGTCATGGGTTAGTACGATGATTAAACGAGGTCAAGTCTCGAATGTTCTAGAACGTCATAAGCCACTTATTTACTTCGGGGTTGAGTACGAGTAGTACGTCTAAGTATGAAAGCTAAGCACTTGATGATGTGTTAGTATGTGCAACAGTGGCCTCAAGCGAGATCCAACGAATCCCTCAACACCAAGTAAGTATGTTCGACGTGCAACAGAAAATATTTTCATGTTTTTGAGGTATGCTAAATGTCTTGTGACAAAATTTATGTATGGGATTGGAAAGCAAGTAAAGCATGACCAGGGACCAATCCACCCCATTAAATCATGAACGGGTTTAGATCAAGATTGAAAAGCGGTAAATCATGACCTGGGACCAATCCACCCTTTAAAGCATGAACGGGGATCTCAGTGCATGAGGCAGTGGATCCTTCCTGTCAGCCCAGTACTGTGGTTTAGTCTGATCAGGCGTATTTATGTATGGGTCACTTGCTTTGAAACATGCATCTACGTAAAATGATGAAGTTACGTATGTTCAAGTATGTACAAGTATGCAAGCATGTTTAAGAAAAGTTTCACGTTATGGCACATCAATGTAACGTATGTAAGATCAAGCTTTACACGCATGTTAAATGTGGGGACCCGGACGCTAATCATGCTCTTAATCATCATTAGGACAATTTAATCAAATTATAATAAACAGGGTCTAAATTTTTTTAAAAAAATGCGGAATGTAATGGGATTCAATCTAATATACATATATGTATTAAAGTACAAGTCTTGTACTATATATACAGTCATTCAACTAAGGTTTAACAACTAAATGTCAAGTGACCAAACCCTATCTCTAATCCAAGTCCGTAGTCTCCACTCTAATCACGATCTATCTTCATCTCCTCGGCCCTAAACCTGTCTCACCTGTTGTCATGCACACATACAAACACGACAACAGCCTGATAACTCCGGTGAGAATAAAATCCCAGTATAAATCAACGAACATGCAATCATATAAAAAATGTAAAAGCATGTAACAAATATCAGTAACATATATCAAAATCTGAAACATAATCAATATGAAATCGTAAATCAAACTAGTGACTCCACGGCTCAGACTAGACTCAATCCTAGTCTAGGGATCCCGGTTTCCAGACGTTGGCATTCCTATATCGACCAACAGTAATAGAAGAAACTCCGATTCTAACAACGTCGATATAACCAAACATCCAGTGTCTTGACCTATCCGTCACAGACTGTGGCACTATCGCCAATACACTATCTTGTGACATCATGCAATGTGCCCGTGGCGATCCCACCACTATCAGGCAATTCTGTCACAAGATTACTCGACTAATACCTGCTTTCTATACATCCATAGAACAAGCATATCAAGTCAAATCAATGAACATAATAATAAGAAGTATGTGATTTAGGGAAACTCAAGTATATCCCACTTGAGTCAATGTCCCAATACCACATTGACTTATACCTTCCGTTTGTAGTCTCGGTCTGATGCAATGTCAGTTCTGAACTCAAGACTGTCTCTGTAAATCTGAAACGACATATCGAGAATCATAATATCAATGTTCTATTCTCAATTCAACACTGAATCTGATTAATCTGGATTTAAGTCAAATCAACAGCATAACGGCACAATCTCAGTATCCCCGTCAATACCAAATCAACAGACATCAATTACAAATCATAACTCATATCCGATACAATCTGTAATTCATTCATAATCCAAATCTGTTCGATTTCAAATCAATATTATCGGAAAATCATAACAATTCCATAATCAATCTATTTCTCATTCTGACTTCGATTCTATGATGTCTAACATGCCAAGAACATCATATATGAAGTGTATTCGATTTCAACAACATCATAATTTCAAAACCTATCAAAACATAACACAACTTAGGTCCAGTTGTAGTCGGCGTCGATAGGAACGCAGTACCGAAGTCGGATTGAAAATCAAACGGGCAGATTTCTCGCGAATCGAATTCTAGTATAAAGGATCAAAGCTTTCCCCTGAATTTTCGTTTCCCCCTTTTCCTTTCTTCTAAGGAAAATGACGTTTGTTTATATATATATATTGCATGCTCCGGACAAGTGGTTTATTTTTCATAAAACACGTCTCACCGCGGGTGCGCTACACTTTGGACCGCGGGTGCGCTGAGCATACTGGATCACTACAAACATTTCAGAAAGAACGACCGCGGGTGCGGTAGATTTTATGGCGCGGGTACGGTGACCGTTCTGTATCTCTTCAGAAATTTCCTTTGAACCACCGCGGGTGCCCTGTCTTTTGAACCGCGGGTGCACTGTCTGTGCTATCCCAACAATATATTTTGCAACTAAAATCAAATCGTAACGTCTCTTGTTTGGTCTTCGATAAATACATCAAATCATGCATTAATAATTGCTGATTACCAGCTCACATCTCGGGCATTACATTTCTCCCCCCCTAAGATATGATTTCGTCCTCGAAATCTCAGGTAATCATATCAAATACCATCAAATCAATACAATAACTCAGTCAAAGTAATAGAAACTAAAATAACAGACTCACATCATCAAAATAACTCTGGGAACTCCTGTCTCATGTCTGATTCAGTCTCCCATGTAGCTTCCTCAGTGCCATGACGAGTCGATAATCCGAATCGGTTTTTCGACATAACTCAATGTCTCATCCAGCTCGGTCTCGTCTGGCTGAATAATATGAGAATCATCGGGGAGATACTTCCGCAGCATAGATACATGGAAGACATCATGTATTCCTGATAATGAAGGCGGTAAGGCGAGTCGATAGGCAAGATCTCCTATCTTTTCGAGAATTTCATATGGACCAACGTATCGTGGAGACAACTTCCCTTTCCTGCCAAATCTGACAATTTCTCTGAAAGGTGAAATTTTCAGGAATACTCGATCTCCTGCCTCAAATACCAACGATCATCGTCGAACATTGGCATATTGGCATGTCGGTCATGTGCTGCCTTCATTCTTTTCCGAATCAGCTTCACTTTCTCTGTCATATCTCTGATCATATCAGGTCCAATCTCAGGAATCTCAGAGATATCATCCCAATAAAGAGGGGATCTGCATTTTTTTCCGTACAACACTTCGAATGGAGCCATCTCAATACTCGTCAGATAGCTATTGTTGTACGAAAACTCGCACAGAGGCAAGGCATCTTGCCAATTAGTGCTAAAATCAAGCACTACAGCTCTCAGCATATCTTCCAATGTCTGAATCGTCCACTCTGATTGTCCGTCAGTCTGTGGATGATATGCGGTACTCAGATGTAACTTTGTACCTAAAGCCTGCTGTAAACTCTGCCAGAAGTGCGAAGTAAACCGAGGATCACGGATCTGAAACAATCGACTTTGGCACTCCGTGCAATCTAACTACCTCTCGCATATAAATATCGGCCATCTGGTCGTATCTGTATGTCATTTTGTATGGAATAAAACATGCAGATTTGGTCAATCGATCAATCACGACCCAAATCGCATCACAACCTCTGGAGGATCTCAGTAACTGTGTCACAAAATCCATGGAAATGTTATCCCTATTTCCATTCAGGAATGGACAAACTCTGTAACAATCCTCCTGGTTTCTTTCTCTCGGCTTTCACCTGTTGGCAATTCAGACACTTGGCTACAAATTCAGTAATATCAGATTTCATTTGTTTCCACCAATATTGTGTCTTCAAATCATTATACATTTTCCTGCCACCAGGATGAATGCTAAAACGATTGTTGTGCGCTTCTGTCAGTATTCTTTGTCTCAATTCTGAAACATTTGGCACAACAATACGATTATTCACATACAAAATATCGTCACGAACCTGATATTCCGATTGATGACCCGCTCTGACCATTGCAATCGAATTCTGTACGTTCTGGTCAACTTTCTGTGCCTCTTTGATCCTCAATATCAATTCTGGTTCAGCTCGAATTGCACATAATCTCAGAGGCTGACAATCAATTTCAAAAGCTAATCCAGACAAACAGCAGTCTTCTATCAAATTCGAGACACCTATCGTCGATAAGGATAAAGAACATACCTTTTGACTCAGTGCATCAGCTGCTGCATTGAACATTCCTGGATAATATTTGAATTCACAATCAAAATCCTTCAATAAATCGAGCCATCTTCGTTGCCTCATATTCAGCTCGAACTGTGAAAACAGATACTTTAGGCTCTTGTGATCAGAATATATCTCAAATTTCTCGCCGTACAGATAATGTCGCCATATCTTCAATGCAAAGACAATAGCTGCCAATTCGAGATCATGAATTGGGTAACGAGTTTCATGTGGTTTCAGCTGTCTCGAGGCATAGGCAATGACATGCCCTCGCTGCATCAGTATACACCCCAATCCTCGATGAGATGCATCACAATAAATCACAAAATCACCTGTACCTGATGGAATCGTCAAGATTGGTGCACTGGTCAGTCTTTTCTTTAATTCAAGGAAAACTGGTCCTACATTCCTCAGACCAAACAAATGGAGCATTCTTCTGAGTCAACTGTGTAATCGATTTGGCAATACTAGAAAAATCATTTGATGAATCGACGATAATATCCTGTCAAACCCATAAAACTGCGAATCTCGGGCACTGATGTCGGTCTCGGCCAAGAAATCACTGCCTCAACCTTACTGGGATCAACAGCTATACCGTCTCCGGATATAATATGTCCCAGAAATACTACCTGTCTCAACCAAAACTCACATTTCGACAGTTTAGCATACAATTTCTCAGCCCTCAAAATTTTCATCACAGTTCTCAGATGATCAGCATGCTCAATCATATTCTTCGAATAAATCAATATTTCATCAATAAATATAATGACAAAATCGTCAAGGTATCTCTGAAAGACACGGTTCATCAACCCCATGAATACAGCCGGTGCATTCGTCAAACCAAATGGCATGACAATAAACTCATAATGTCCATACCTGGTTCTGAATGTAGTCTTCGAGATATCAGAATCCCTGACTCTCAGCTGATGGTATCCAGATCTCAGATCGATCTTGGAATATACGGATGAACCCTGCAACTGATCAAACAAATCATCAATGCGGGGCAAGGGATATTTATTCTTTACCGTTGTTTTGTTCAGTTGCCGGTAATCGATACATAGTCTCATTGAACCAGTCTTTCTTTCGAACAAACAGTACTGGAAGCACCCCAAGAAGATACACTCGGTCTGATATACCCCTTGGCCAGTAGATCTTCCAACTGTTCTTTCAACTCTTTCAACTCAATCGGTGCCATTCTGTACGGAGCCCTCGAAATCGGAACTGTACCTGGCATCAACTCAATTCTGAAGTCTATCTCTCGAATCGGAGGCAAACCAGGAATCTCATCTAGAAAGACATCAGCAAACTCACACACCACTGGCAAGTCCGCCAATGATGGACTCGATTTCAGTAGATCAACTGAATAGACAATGAATCCTTCCGTTCCTTTCTGTAATAATCGAGTCATATTCATAGCAGATATCAAAGGAATTCTAACTTGAGAACCCTTACCATAAAATTTCCACTCATCAGCCATCTCAGGTCTGAATCTCACAATCTTGTGGAAACAATCGACTGTAGCCTTGTACTTGGTCAACATATCGATATCGATAATACAATCAAAGTCAGATATCCCAAGCACAATACAGTCTAACTCAATCTCATGCCCATCATACTGCAGTATACAAGATTTAACAGACTTCACTGATATCAAACATGTCCCCAACGGAGAAGAGACAGACACTACAGGCAAATAATGACTCAATAGGCAATGAATGACTCAATGCAAATCGCTCAGATATAAATGTATGCGATGCACCAGTATCAATCAATACATATGCAGGATACCCAGAAATAAAACAGTTACATGCAACAACATTATCACGTGCATCCTGAGCCTGCTCCTCAGTCAAAGCGAACACTCTGGCCTGCTGTCTCGGAGGCTGGCTCACCGTCTGGCTTCCTCCTGGCCTCTGCTGTGACTGAGTAGACGGTGCTGGCTGGAAAGAATAAACAGCAGATGGTCGTCTCCCTGTCTGAGCCACTGATCCAGATGACTCTGCACCATGTGATCTCTGAGAATCTCTCTGAGGACAAACTCGAGCAAAATGTCCCTGCTGCCTACAAATACAGCAACAGCCGACCACTCCTCGGCACTGCTCAGTGGAATGCTTCCCTCCACAGCTGCTGCAATAGGGTCCTGTATAACTCTGGCCCTGACCAGTCAGTCTCAAGCCACTAGAACTGGAAGAACTGCTGCCAGACTTCTTGAACTACTTTCCCCTAGCCTTCAGGAAGTCTTTCTTTCCACTACCACCGCAACTCTCGAATCGAGGAGGTGGTTGTTCTGGTCTCGGTGCTGGAGGCACAAACGAAGCTCATCTCTGTCTTATCAAACCGTCTTCGGATCCCTTGGCTCGGTTCAGGGCATCAGTAAAATTATTCGGTCGCCCTGTGTTTACCAATGTAAAAATCTCAGGATTCAAACCATTGATGAACTGATCAGCAATAGCTTCTTCATTCTCAGCCACGTGTGGAGCAAATCACAACAAAGTAGAAAACTTAGTCACATATTCCTCAATATTCAGCTGGCTCTGTCTCAATGTTTGCAAACTCCGCTCCCTTATCCTTCCTGTACGACACTGGAAAGAACCTCTGATAGAATTCAGTTCTAAAGACATTCTAGGTAATAGTCGTACCTCGATGTTCCAATGCCCGTTTTGTTGTAATCCACCAATTCTTTGCCACATCATGCAATTGGTGCCCTATCAGTTTCACTCTCCTCTCATCAGTATAGTCCAAGGACTCAAACAGCATCTCAATATCGTCTAGCCAACTTTCGCAATCCACTGAATTCTCAGTACCCTTCAGAGTTGGTGGATGGAACGACTGAAACCTTTTCAATAATGTCTCCATAGGAGTGGCTGTAACGTCCATCGGAGGATTCGAAGTACTACCTTGTTCTGGTATTCTTCTCAGAGGCATATCTGATAATCAAACGGATTAGTGACCCCAAACAAGAATTCTATTTCAGTCCTCCTCCGATCATCTTACTGCTGATCCAGAATCGGTGCTGATTCATTCTCAATAAAACATATTACCATATCAAATCAGATAAGCAAGTAACATGTATTAAAGCAGTAAGACATGCTCGCATTCAAAAGCAGGAAAGAACACACATTCTACCCCGCTCATTAGCTCCTATCTCAATCTAAAGATCTATCGCTCTGATACCACCTGTTGTGGGGACCCGGACACTAATCATGCTCTTAATCATCATTAGGACAATTTAATCAATTATAATAAACAAGGTCTAATTTTTTTTTTAAAATGCGGAATGTAATGGGATTCAATCTAATATACATATCAGTATTAAAGTACAAGTCTTGTACTATATATACAATCATTCAACTAAGGTTTAACAACTAAATGTCAAGTGACCAAACCCAATCTCTAATCCAAGTCCGTAGTCTCCACTCTAATCACGACCTATCTTCATCTCCTCGACCCTGAACCTGTCCCACCTGTTGTCATGCACACATACAAACACGACAACAGCCGGATAACTCCGGTGAGAATAAAATCCCAGTATAAATCAACGAACATGCAATCATATAAACAATGTAAAAGCATGTAACAAATATCAGTAACATATATCAAAATCTGAAACATAATCAATATGAAATCGTAAATCAGACTCGTGACTCCACGGCTCAGACTAGACTCAATCCTAGTCTAGGGATCCCGGTTTTCCAGACGTTGTCATTCCTATATCGACCAACAGTAATAGAAGAAACTCCGATTCTATCCACGTCGATATAACCAAACATCCAGTGTCTTGACCTATCCGTCACAAACTGTGGCACTATCGCCAATACACTATCTTGTGACATCGTGCAATGTGCCCGTGGCGATCCCACCACTATCAAGCACTTCTGTCACAAGATTACTCGACTAATACCTGCTTTCTATACATCCATAGTGTGAAGCCCGGGGCCGAAGAGGGCGGGGGGTGATCGCCGGTGCCATCAGTTGCACGGACAATGAGCGGCTCCTGTCAGGCTTCTAGGTGGAGGGAACTATGAATGAACCGACCCACACGGGAATGAGAGGGATTCCGAGACTGTTCAATGTAATGGACTGTACAGTTGAAGAGGGCTTAAAAGATTTGATTTGTACTACTCATATCACGAAGGTGCATCTTCTTTTCGGTAGCTCATCACATAAGAACTCCAAAGTTAAGCGTGCTTGATTTGGGGCAATTTGAGATGGGTGACCTCCTGGGAAGTTTCCTAGGGTGCGTGTGAGCGAGGACATAAGCACGCTGGAAAGACTCGTCTTGATACAGTGAGGACAGTCGTCAAATCTGGGGCGTTACAAGTGGTATCAGAGCCGACCTCTCTTAGTACAGTGTGGTTCGGGGACGAACCAAGCGGAAGCTGGTGGGCATGTGAAGCCCGGGGCCGAAGAGGGCGGGGGGTGATCGTCGGTGCCATCAGTTGCACGGACAATGAGCGGCTCCTGGCAGGCTTCTAGGTGGAGGGAACATGAATGAACCGACCCACACGGGAATGAGAGGGATTCCGAGACTGTTCAATGTAATGGACTATACAGTTGAAGAGGGCTTAAAAGATTTGATTTGTACTACTCATATCACGAAGGTGCATCTTTTTTTTGGTAGCTCATCACATAAGAACTTCGAAGTTAAGCGTGCTTGTCTTGGGGCAATTTTGGGATGGGTGACCTCCTGGGAAGTGTAGAACCCGTAACTTAGACTACGTATAAGCCATGCATAATTCTAATATTTTAAATGATTTTATTTCATGAGCATTTAAATGATTTTCCTTAAGTTAATTATTTCATGCAGCAGTTTGATTTTTATCAGTTCAGTTAATTCAGTGAGGTCGGACTGGAGTTGGAGTTTAGAGATAAAATTTAAGATTTCGAAAAACATTTTCAGAATTTATTTTAGCTAGCAAATAAGTTCATTTAAGTTAAAAATGAGGTTTGAGGATTTAATTTAATTACTTGAGTTGAGTAGAAAATAAATTTATCTAAGTTTCCTTAATTAAGAGATTAATTCACTAAATTAATTAAAAGATAGGTGAGGCTTTTAAGGGTTATAAATTTAGTAAATAATCAACATTCCTCCCTTCATTTTTATTGAAGAATTCGGCCAGCCCCTTAGTAGATTAAACATGGACTTGCCAACTCACCTTTAACCTATTCTTTGTTGAGTTAGCATACTAATCTTTTTAATTCTTGATCCACCTTAATTAATTAATTAATGAGCATTATCCTAGTCTAGAAGGCATGAGGATTTCGGTCACCACCTTCTAGAGTCCTCCAACAACTCATTTGATATCCAACAAGAATTCAAATTTCAAAAAGGGGAGACTTGGTCTTGCATGCATCCCACCTATATTGCACCCATCTCCCTCACTCCCCTAACCATTTCCCCCTCTCCCTTAGTCTCGAAATTCAGAGTGTTTTGGAGAGAAAAAAAAAACGTGAGCACCATAGCTAGGAAGAGAGGAAAAAAATCGAGCTAGCAAGGTAGAATAGAAAGCGCTCCACCTCCTCCGCGCCGAATCGTCTCGTCCTTTCGTTTTTTCTTTCAAACGAAACCAGGCATGCATATATTCTTCCTTGACTCTTCAATCAAGTCCTAATATCATTTATTTTCATTACAAGATCATTTTTCTATAGCAAAAATCGAAATACAGCAAGCATTTTTCAGAAAAACCAACATGCAGAATTTCGGCTTTCATTGTGCAGTTTCACAGTTTGCTTTGTGTTGTGGATTTCAGGTATTGGCTCGATTTCAGGCTCCTAAGGCGACATCTAGACATGTAATAGGATGCATTAGGACCATGTTGGTCCATTCATTTAACCCCATGCACGCTGGAAAACACGAGAATGACAGCAATTCCACCTCTTGTCCAATTAAGCTTTTCGAAATTTTGTTTTGCTGTCATATAGGGAATGAATCTGATCATGTCTGCCACAAGGCCTATAGCTATGGTTAGATCACTTCCCTAGCATGTCTAAGACGTGACTAAGTCGCCTTTTTGGTGGCTTGGTCCATGGTTAATCGGTTTTTAAATTAAAACTCAAGAACCGCCCCTGCACCCTTTCGCCCCTCTTCATTTTACAGCATGTGTGTGTTCGATTTTATGGAATGGTGTGGATCTTGGTTGGCCTATGGCCCTTAACCATGGTTCATACCATGTCCCTAGATGTCTAGATCGTGCCATGGTCAATAAAATGGCCACTGGAACGACACGAGACAGCAAATGAATCACAACAGCCTACGCGCAGGTTTGGCTCTCGGTGGGAAAGTTTCGGTTGTTCATGGTGTGGTTTGGATTGTGGCTGGCCTAAGGCCCTTAGCCATGGTTCAAATCATTCTTTGGGATGTTGGTAAGAGTCTCTGGTCGGTGGTTCAAGCCCCAATGGCCGGTAGTCTTGAAAACTACACAAGGAACGCAAGTGCACAGCTGCTGTAATTTTGACAGCAAGTGTGCTGCTGTTCTCAGGCGTCGTTTGAGTTCTTGGTTTGATTTTAGCCCATGGATTTGGACTGGACAGTGCCTCATCAAGTTAGGAAGGTCATGTTTTTGGCCGTTTGTCATTCGGATCATTTTTGAGGTCGTACGAGAATTTACAGTGCGATGTGCCAAATTGACTCTCGAAAGAGCGTTTCATGTTTTGGCCTTCATTCACCTAAGATTCGACATGCATCATTTGAGGAGCATTAATTCATCATTTTAAGCGTATTTTAATCATGACTATATGATGTTTCAGTGTTGGTTCGGGTTGGTTCGGAGTCATGATTAAATATGAAGTCATTAGGCGCATTTGTCTCAGTTTTTGGTTTTTAATTGCATGGTTTGGTCAAGTAAAAACTATTGCATATTTTTCATGGCATATTTAGGTTGCAGCGAGCCTAGGAGCGATCCAATCCATTCAGTAAAATTGTTACAGGATATTTAATTCAGTTATTTAATTATATTACGTGCAAAAATACAAATTTTGAGATTTATGCGATATGGCTTGTGGTCACTTTACTATCATGATTAAATCCGGTCGCCAGTTACCGGTCCGGTCGTCAGTTACCGGTTATGAGAGCATTAATAAGTCCTGTCGCCAGTTACAGGCCCGGTCACCAGTTACCGGTCAGTTCAGTTGTTTCACCCAATACTGTGGCAGTGGTCTGATCAGACGTACATTACTACGTCGTGTCGCCAGTTACAGGCCCGGTCGCCAGTTACCGGTCAGTTCAGTTCAGGGACCACTTGCGTAGACCATAATCTCACCAGAAAATTATTACAGGCTATTTCAGTACAGGGCTCCAAGGAGCAAACATTTTCACTATGATTTTCAGTTAAGTTATGCACGTATTATAATTAATCATGACACGACATTTTTACGTTATGCCTCATGACATGATATTTTCACTTCCATGCAAGCTTATTATTTATTTATTTACTTGCTATTTACGATATATGCATGTTGAGTTTTTAGACTCACTAGACTTGATTGTTGTAGGTGCTGATGATGTCGGGACCGAGGGCGGGGACCAGTGAGCAGGCTCGAGTCGGCAGTAGTAGGACCCGAGGACCTCAGTTCAGCATTTATTATTATTTGATGGCTCAAACATTTTAATTATCGTTGGAAAAACCTTTTACTATTATTCCGAAAATGTTAATTTCTTCCTGCTGCCACTTTGAACATCAAACTTTATTTATCAGTTCAGTTATGAATGAGGCAATTTTAATTATTTAAAAGAAAATTTTAAATTTTCCATAAACTTTTCAAGTAAGGATTTTTAGGCCACTACAGGAAGTTTCCCAGGGTGCGTGTGAGTGAGGACATAAGTATGCTGGAAAGACTCGTCTTGATACAGTGAGGACAGTCGTCAAATCTGGGGCGTTACACATAGAACAAGCATAACAAGTCAAATCAATGAACATAATAATAAGAAGTATGTGATTTAGGGAAACTCAAGAATATCCCACTTGAGTCAATGTCCCAATACCACATTGACTTATACCTTCCGTTTGTAGTCTCGGTCTGATGCAATATCAGTTCTGAACTAAAGACTGTCTCTGTAAATCTGAAACGACATATCGAAAATCATAATATCAATGTTCTATTCTCAATTCAACACTGAATTCTGATTAATCTGGATTTAAGTCAAATCAACAGCATTACGGCACAATCTCAGTATCCCCGTCAATACCAAATCAACAGACATCAATTTCAAATCATAACTCATATCCGATACAATCTGTAATTCATTCATAATCCAAATCTGTTCGATTTCAAATCAATATGATCAGAAAATCATAACAATTCCATAATCAATCTGTTTCTCAATCTGACTTCGATTCTACGATGTCTAACATGCCAAGAACATCATATATGAAGTGTATTCGATTACAACAACATCATAATTTCAAAACCTATCAAAACATAACACAACTTACGTCCAGTTGTAGTCGGAGTCGATAGGAACACAGTACCGAAGTCGGATTCAAAATCAAACGGGCGGATTTCTCGCGAATCAAATTCTAGTATCAAGGATCAAAGCTTTCCTCTGAATTTCGTTTCCCCCTTTTCCTTTCTTCTGAGGAGAATGATGTTTGTTTATACATATATATATTGCATGCTCCGGACAAGTGGTTTATTTTTCCTAAAACACGTCTCACCGCGGGTGCGCTACACTTTGGACCGCGGGTGCGCTGAGCATACTGGACCACTACAAACATTTCAGAAAGAACGACCGCGGGTGCGGTGCTTTTTGAACCACGGGTGTGGTGCCTCTACTGTAGCAACACCGCAGGTGCGGTAAATTTTATGGCGCGGGTGCGGTGACCGTTCTGTATCTCTTCAGAAATTTCCTATGAACCACCGCGGGTGACCTGTCTTTTGAACCGCGGGTGCACTATCTGTGCTGTCACAACAATATATTTTGCAACTAAAATCAAATCGCAACGTCTCTTGTTCGGTCTTCGATAAATACATCAAATCATGCATTAATAATTGCTGATTACCAGCTCACATCTCGGGCATTACATTAAAGTTCAAGTATGTATGTTCTATTTTAAAGTTGCATGTGATTTTATTACGTATTACTTACTACTTCCAGTTTACACGTGTTGAGTCTTTAGACTCACTAGACTTGATCGATGCAGGTGAGGATGCATTTGAGGAGAAGAGGGTTGAGGACCAATGAGCTGGCTTGGACTGAGCTGGAGGATAAACCCGAGGACCGCCATGTTTTTAAGAATTTATGAAAGTTTGAAATACTTTGATTCCATGTTTGTTTACGATGTTCTAAAACAAGCATTTTCGTTAGCAAAATTTCTATGTTGATATTTTATTGCAAATACTTTTAGATGGTTGGCAAACTTGAGTGTGGTTGGTTTATGGCAAATGTTTTAGAGGAATGAGACATTTTTATGCAAATTCGAAAGTTTATTTTATATTTAAGAAAATTTTTATTTTTCCGCAAATTTCAAATAGTGTAAAGTACGGTACGTTACATCATTAGTAACATAATTAACAAGTTTTGTTGTCATCAAAATCAAGATTGCAAACTTGAAAAGTTCCAACAAAAGTTTTTCCACAATAGGAAAGCTCAGATGCCCAGTAGAGTGGAAGGAAATAGAAATAGTATTTGACATTACGAAACAAAGGAATCAATTCCCTTGTAATACCATATACTATTTAGAACAACCTATGATAGGAACTTACCAAGGAATGATCAATATCAGAGAATTGGAAGTTCATATCAAAGGAATTCCAAGGAAAGAACCAGATCGACTTGTTCTTGGACTAGAGTTTATCGAGGAACATAAACCTTAGAAACGTCTAGAATATGGAATGAAGTTTATGGTGGAAGATAGGATGCGGAAAATAAAATGACCCCAAGTCCATTCTCAATATACATTCTAGTAGGAATGTTATACGAACAATATAAGGCAGAATATTTTGCTGCTTATATTGATTCAGCGCTGGAATCTGTACCGCAAAAAGAGGGGTTTTTCCAAATAATTTGGAAGAAGAACTACCAAAGATTGCTGGAAGATATTTCTCTGGAAGAATCTTAATCTTATGTAAGGTGATTAAGATGACCGAAATCGTAATCGGAGGTCCTGGACAAACGCCTTGGTATAAAGTAAAAACACCACCGATTTATTTTCATGATACAGGAGCTGACATATTGCTAGAAAATAATTTCCTACAAATGTTTAAATCCTATACTCAAGAAAATGAGACTAGACGATTAGTGTTTACAATACCTTGTAATAATAAAATCATGGTCCAGCGACTACGAGATGCATTTTATAGAAAATTGTCAATTCAATTTCGCAGCAAGCGTGGTTATGAAGGAATAATTCTGAACCAAAAAATGAAGAATTCTTGACGATTTGGAGAAACAATGCTTCAGCTAAGAGCAGTTTAAGAGCTCCAACCAGAATAAATAGAATGCTTTAAGATAGCTGTGGGGACCTGGATGCTAATTCATATTCTTAATCATTATTAGGATCAAATGTAACAATTAAGTCAATTGGGTCATAAATTTTTTTTTTAAAATACATGAGTGCGAAACATATGAAATAAATCTTATTTCAGTTACAAGATCAACGTCAAAATCTGAAGTACAAGTCTTGTACAAAAGTAAATCAAATCCTAACAAACTACTGTTCATTCACTACATATCAAGTGATGAAACCAACTCTACTTTTGGGTCCAAATCTCCACGCTAATCTCAATCTCTCATCCTCTTCTCGACCTTGATCCTGTCCCACCTGTTGTCATGCACAAATACAAACACAACAACAGCCGGATAACTCCGGTGAGAAATATATTCCCATTATAAACAACGTATACATGCAATCATATAAACAGATATAAAAGCATGGAATAGTTATCAATAACATGTATCATAATCTCAAAGACATGAATCGATATAAAACTTTAAATCAAACTTTTGACTCATAATCTCTAACTCGACTCTTCTCTATTCTAGGGATCCCGGTCGAATAAGAACACAAGAGTCTCCCCATCTACTCTCCCAGATTGATGGTCGTACGTTCTTATTCCCAGAATTTGGCATTCTATATCGAATTTCTGCATTAAGAGTCGGTCTAATCTTAAGCCCATCGATACACCAAAAGTCCAGTGACTTGGCGATTCTGCCAAAGCCTAGGCACATCTGCCCAAGACTCTAACTCATGCTTTGCTATAAATCAATATACTAAGCATATCAATCTCATGAATTTCAAACATCAATGCAATAAAATAAAGTATGTGATTTTTTGAAAACTCAAGTCGAATCTAACTCGAGTCATATCTTCCCGGTTCGACATTAATTTATACCTTTCTTTTCGTAGATCAATCTGATCAATGAAATCAAATACATGTCTGGCTCTGATCGTTCTTTGAAGTCTTCAATACCAACTCTGGAATAACAGTATCGAGTAGTACAATATCAATATACAACTCAATCAATACTTGATATAATAAGAACAATCTAATTCTGTTTCGACGGCATAACAGCACAATCTCGATATACCCAGCAATAGAATATTAGCAGATACAAATCATAACTCATAATCAATCAACAAACACAATTTGATACCAAATCTGTATATTTTCAATCGAATCAAATCTATAAATCTTAACAATTTCATACGGTATCCGTTCTTCAATCTGATTTCGATTATACGATGTCTACAATCTCAGGAACAGATAATCTCAATCATACTTTGATTCTTCTAATATCAAATTTCCAAATCATAACAAAACATAAGAAAACTTACGTCCTGTTGAAGTTCTTGTCGATAGAAACACATTACTGAAGTCGGATTGAAAATCGGAACGGGCGGATTTTGCATAAATCACAATTCTAAAATATAGAAGTTTGAAGATTCTCCTTGGCCTCGGTTTCCTTCTTGCTGAATTCTGAAGGAATGAGAAATGTTTTAATATATATATATATATCATGCATGGCAAGGATAGGTTGTAATCCCGAGATTTGCATTCTATTAATCTGAAATTATTGATTTTGAATTGACATGATTATAGACGGGCTATTCCGAGACCAGATTGGCCAAAGCATAGGAAGGGTGCAATTTTTGGACATAACTATTGGCGCCCAAGCGGTAGAAAATGACCGCCCGAGCGCCAATGTTCAACAAGAACATGTTTTGGGCAGAAAATGCGGCGCCCGGGCAGTAGTTTGTGACCGCCCGAGCGCCAATGTGCAATCCAAAAGTATTTGGGCAGAAGATTCCGCGCCCGGGGGGTAATTATCGACCACCCGAGCGCCGACCAAGATTCAAGAAAAAGAGACACGTTGCCTTAACATGCAATTGGGATATATATATATATATATATATATATATATTGTAATGCCCGAGATTTTTGTTTGATACGTTTGAATTGTTATGTATTGTGACTAAAGGTGATGGAAGAACAGACGGAGAGAAACGACGTGCAAAACTTGAATACATTGATAAAGAGAGACCGCACCCGCGCTTAGTATTCTACCGCACCCGCGGTTGTGGCTCCTGAAATGTGGAAGATTTACAGTAGGGTGAACGCACCCGCGGTGAAAATAGAACCGCACCCGCGGTCGTCGATTTTGAAAAATTGGAAGGGGATGCCGTGAGCTGACCGCACCCGTGGTCGAGAAGGAGCGCACCCGCGGTGCTCTGTGCGAGAAATCCACCTTGAAGTATTATGTTGACATAGGGCATGTGAGGTATATGTGTATCTTTCTCCTGCAATTCTTCATTTCCAGCTGCTGAAACCGAGAGCAAGCTTATGAATTCCCTCAAGCTTCCTTCATAATAGACTTTGAGTTGTAAAAGATTTACATATCCGAATTTCGATTCGAGATAAGATTCTTGCTTCTCTCATCAAGGACTTCGAAAGGGTATACACTTTATTACTTTTCAGCATGTTTCGAAGTTTACATATTGGGGAAATTCTGATATGCTTGTAATTATGTGTTCTTGAAATCATGGACATCATAGAAACGTAAACGGATCGAGAAAATGATACCATATGTGGTTGTTATGAATTCCAGCATATGTTGAGTTAAGAATATGCAGATTTTGAGAGTATGATGTGTATATGGTGTTGCTTATTCATTGTGAGAGTTGATTATTGTTGTTGAATTGATCGGTATCGAGAAATTACGCCGTTATGCCGTCAAATGTATCAAGACTGATTATTGATACATACATGTGTTGAATTGAGTGTTGGATTGATATTGTACATTCCAACATTGTTGTTTCAGAGTTGATCTTGACAGATTTGGCATTGAGACTTCGATTACGACAAAGATTGTACGACAAGAAGGTATAATTCATGTGAATTTGGGAAGATACAACTCAAATGAGATTCGATTTGAGTTTCCCAAAATCACATACTTGTTATGTTTGTACTTTATATTGATTTATATATATGTACTGAGATAGGAGAGTTATTGGTAGATACGCCAATTTTCTAAACGTTCGGTGATATCGAAGTATAGGGGAAGAATTACTCCGATTGTACAATTCGATACAGACAGGACCGAAGTTTAGGAATAAGATGTAACGCCACCCCGATTGGGAGAATAGGTGGGAGACCTGTTACATCTTATTCACACCGGGATCCCTAGAATTAGTTATGAATTGAGTCAAAGATATGAGTTTGAATTACATTGCTTGACTTATTCTGATTATGTTTTATAGTCTATAAGATGAATTGTTGTTGATTACATCCATGATAGTATGTTCATGATTTATATTGTGTATATGCATGTATACATGTTTTATACTGGGATTTGTTTTCACTGGAGTTTCCGGCTGTTGTTGTGTCTGTATGTGTGCATAACGACAGGTGGGACAGGATCTGGGTCGCGACAGAGATGAGAGATCGAGATAGCGTGGAGAATACGGGCATAGAAGAAGACTACTAGTGGTTTTTTACTAGACATGTACTACGTGTGGTGTGTAGTTAGTATTGAACACTAGTTTGTATACCTTTGAAATGAAACAAGACATGTATTTATGTTTGTTGAAATAAAAGAGAGAAAGTTATTGTGCTTGATTTATATACATTTGATTTAATGTTAAAAGCAAAATTTTGACCCATATTTTCTAGCAAATATCCAATTAATCCCAAAAAGAATTGAGTTAGAGCCCGGGTCCCCACACATATACACTTTACTTTCCCAGCAGAAACGAAGAAAGGAATCGAGAAATCATTCAGAAATCCTTACGCATTTATATTTCGATCCGTCCGTCTGATTTTCAATCCGATTTCAGTACCGTGTTTCTATCGACGAGAGCTTCATCTGGACGTAAGTTTTATTAAGTTTTGGTATGTCTTGAAATTATGATATTGCCAGAATCGGATATGATTCATATATGACGTTCTTGACATATTAGACATCGTATAATCGAAATCGGATTGAAGAACGGATACTGTATGAAATTGTTATGAATTTTTGATTGGATATGATTGAGATTTGATATCAGATTGGTGTTGTTATTGATTATGAGTTGTGGTAATTGATACCTGTTGATATTGTATTGACGGGGATATTCAGATTGTTCCGTTATGCCGTTGATTTTGAGTTAGATTCAGATTGATCAGATTCGGTATTGATTTGAGCAGTATATTGATATTGTACTTCTTGATATTGTCATTTCCAGATTGAGTATTGACAGACTTCGAATTTCAGACTTGAACTTTGTCAGAACTGCAATTAAAGAAAGGTATAAGTCAATGTCGAACCGGGAGAATGACTCGAGTGTGAAATACTTGAGTTTCCCTAAACCACATACTTATTGTTATTGTGTGCATTGATTGGATTGATTTGCTTGTTTTATTGATTTATAGAAAGCATGTATTAAACGATTGGTCTTGTGACAGACGGGCCTGATGGTGATGGAATCGTCACTGACCCATTGCACATTGTCACCGAATAGTGATTGGCGGAGGTTGCCAAAGTCTGTGACGGATAGGTCAAGACACTGGATGTTTGGTTTATATCGATGTTTCATTAGAGGTGGATTTACTTCTTTTACTGAAATTCGATATATAGTATGCCAACATCTGGAAACCGGGATCCCTAGGCTAGGAATGAGTCTAGTCTGAGATATAGAGTCAGGAGTTGATTTATAGATTTATATTGAATTATGTTTTCAGATTTTGATTCATATTACTGATATCTGTCTCATGCTTTATATTGATTATATGATTGCATGTATCGTTGATTTATACTGGGATATATTTCTCACCGGATTATCCGGCTGTTGTCATGTTTGTATGTGTGCATGACAACAGGTGGGACAGGATCAGGGTCGAGGAGATGAAGAGAGAGATCGTGAGTAGAGTGGAGACTACGGACTTGGATTCTAGATAGGGTTTGAACACTTGATATGTAGTTGTTTAACCTTAGTTTAAAATGACTGTATATGGTATAAGACTTGTACTTTGTTTCGATGTATATATTCGAATGAATTCCATTACGTTCCGCACTTGACACTTGTATAAAAAAAAAATTTAGACCCTGTTTATTATAATTGATTTAATTATTCTCACAGACGATTTAGAAATAAATTAGCGTCCGGGTCCCCGCATACGTGGCTCCCTTCTGGTGCAGCATGTCTCGCGCATATGCGCGACCTTCCTCGGCGCATATGCGCGAGATCTACTGGTCTCGGCCTTCAAGAGTTCTACTGCTCGCGCATATGCGCGAGACCTACTGTCTCGGCACTTGTATCTTACAACTGCTCGCGCATATGCGCGTCCTCTTCTCCCGCATATGCGCGAGGTTCTCTGCCATGATCGCGCATATGGGCGCCTATATGCGCGAGAGTTTCTGTCCTCGCACATATCTCATGTCTTCTTTTGTCTTTCCCGTCTGTTCTTTTCCGTCTATAATCACATCAATTATCAATTAATCATTTCAGATTACAATAATAAAATCTCGGGCATTACAATTCTCCCCTCTAAAATCTGATTTGTCCTCGAAATTGCAAGCAATCACATCAGATAGCAAATCAGATACAATAAGAAATGCATAACAGAAGCTAAACAGGAAACTCACATCAGTGAAATAACTCTGGGAATTTCTTGAGCTGTTCTCATTCTCTGACGAATCAGATTCACTTTCTCAGTCATTTATCGAATCATATCAGACCCAATCTCAGGTACCTCAGAAATATCATCCCAATAAACAGGGGATCTGAACTTCTTGCCTTACAACGCTTCAAATGGAGCCATCTCTATACTCGTCTGATAGCTGTTGTTGTACGAAAACTCACAAAGAGGCAAAGAATCTTGCCAACTAGTGCCAAAATCTAGCACTACAGCTCTAAGCATATCCTCCAATGTCTGGATTGTTCGCTCTGACTGTCCGTCAGTCTGTGGATGATATGCGGTACTCAAGTGCAATTTAGTACCTATAGCTTGCTGCAAACTGTACCAAAAGTGCGAAGTAAATCGAGAATCACAGTCTGATACAATCGACTTCGGCACTACATGCAATCTGACCACTTCTCTGACATAAATCTGCGCCATCTGGTCATGTCTGTATGTCATCTTGTACGAAATAAAACATGCTGATTTGGTCAATATGTCGATAACGACCCAAATCGAATCACAACCTCGGGAGGATCGTGGTAGCTTCGTCACAAAATCCATAGAAATGTGATCCCATTTCCACTCTGGAATGGCTAAGCTATGTAATAATCCTCCTGGTTTCTTATCTTTCTGCTTTCACCTGTTAGCAATTCAGACATCTGGATACAAACTCTGCAATATCTGCTTTCATCTGTTTCCACCAAAAATGCCTTTTCAAATCATTATGCATTTTTCTGCCACCAGGATGAATACTGAATCGACTACTGTGCGCTTCTGACAATATCTTTCGTCTCAAATCTGAAACATCGGGCACAACTAGACGATTATTCACGTATAATACATCATCACGTACATGATATTCTGATCGATGCCCTGCTCTGACCATCAAAATCGAGTTCTGAACATTCTGATCAACTTTCTGAGCTTCTTTAATTCTCAAAATCAGCTCTGGTTCGACTTGAATGTCATTTAATCTCAAAGGTTGACAATCTGTCTCAAATATCAATCCAGAAAGACAGCAATCTTCAATCAAATTTTAAACACCAGTCGTCGATAAGGATAAAGAACATACCTTTCGACTCAGTGCATCAGCTGCTGCATTTGATTTTCTCGGATAGTATTTGATTTCACAATCAAAATCTTTCAATAAATCAACCTATCTTCGTTGTTTCATATTCAATTCTGACTTTGAAAATAGATATTTCAAATTCTTGTGATCAGAATAAATCTCAAACTTCTCACCGTATAAATAGTGTTGCCATATCTTTAATGCAAATACGATGGCTGTCAATTCAAGATCATGAATCGGGTAGCGAGTCTCATGTGGTATCAATTGTCTGGAGGCATAGGCCATAACATGTCTTCGCTGCATCAAAACACAACCTAATCCTCTGTGAGAAGCATCGCAATATACAACAAAATCACCAGTACATGACATAATAGTCAACACCGGAGCACTGGTTAATCTCTTCTTTAAATTTAGAAAGCTCGATTCACACTCCTCTGACCAAACAAACGGTGCATTCTTCTGAGTCAACTGAATAATCGGCTTAGCAATACTGGAGAAATCTTTGATGAATCGACGATAGTAGCCTGCTAAACCCATAAAACTGCGTATCTCTGGCACTGATGTCGGTCTAGGCCAACTGATCACAGCCTCAACTTTGCTAGGATCAACCGAAATACCATCTCCAGATATGATATGACCCAGAAATATCACTTGTTTCAGCCAAAATTCACATTTAGACAGCTTAGCATACATTTTCTCAGTTCTTAGAATTCACAACACAGCTCTCAAATGTTCAGCATCCTCAATCATATTCTTCGAATAAATCAGAATATCATCGATAAAAATAATCACAAAATCATCAAGATATTTATGAAATATGCGGTTCATCAAACCCATAAATGCAGCCGGAGCATTTGTTAAACCAAATGGCATGACTATAAACTCATAATGGCCATACCTGGTTCTGAAAGCTGTCTTCGAGATATCAGAAACTCTGACTCTCAGTTGATGATATCCAGATCTCAGATCGATCTCGGAATACACAGAAGAACCCTGCAAGTGATCAAATAAATCATCTATACGAGGCAAAGGATATTTGTTCTTTGTCATAGCCTTGTTCAGTTGCCGGTAGTCAATGCAGAGTCTCATTGAACCATCTTTCTTTATGACAAACAATACTGGAGCACCCCAAGGAGAAATACTCGGTCTGATGTAACCCTTGGCCAGTAAATCTTCTAACTGATCTTTCAATTTTTTTAATTCAATCGGTGCCATTTTGTACGGAGCTCTAGAAATCGGAACTGTACCTGGTAGAATTCAATTCTGAAGTCTATCTCTCGAACTGGAGGTTAACCCGGAATCTCATTTGGGAAGACATCAGCAAACTCACATACCACTGGCAAATCTGCCAATGATGGGCTCGATTTCAGTACGTCTACTGAATACACAAGGAATCCCTCTGCTCTTTTCTGTAATAATCGAGTCATAGATAATGCAGATATCAAAGGAATTCTAGATCTAAAACCCTTACCGTAAAATTTCCATTCATCAGCCATCTCAGGTCTGAATCTCACAATCTTTTGGAAACAATCTACGGTAGCTCCGTACTTGGTTAGCATATCGATACCAATAATGCAGTCAAAATCAGACAAACCAAGTACAATACAATCTAACTCAATCTCATGCCCGTCATACTGTAGCATACAATGTTTAACAGATTTCACTGATATAAAACCTCTCCCCAAAGGTGAAGAGACAGATACTACAGCAGATAATGACAAAAGGAAAATCATGTATCAATGAAAATCGCTCAAAAATAAATGTATGGGATGCACCTGTATTAATCAATACATAAGCAGAGTAACCAAAAAGAGAACAGTTACCTGCAACAACATCAATTGGTGCTTCATGTGCCTGTTCTTCAGTCAAAGCAAATACTCTAGCCTGTTGTCTCGGAGGCTGGCTAACAGTCTGGCTTCCTCCTAGCCTCGGCTGTGACTGAGTAGTAGGTGATGGCTGGAATGAGTGAACAGCTGATGATCGTCTATCAGTCTGAGCCACTGATCAAGATGATTCAGCTCCCTGGGATCGTTGCGAATTTCGATGTGGACATACTCTGGCAAAATGTCCCTGTTTTCTATAGATGTTGCAACTACCAGATATTCCTTGGCATTGCTCGGTAGGATGTCTTCCTCCACAAGTTCTACAATAGATTCCTGCAACACTCTAGCTCTGTCGTGAACCACTGGAGCTAGATGAACTACTACCAGGCCTCTTAAACTGTCTTCCTCGGGCTTTCAAATGATCTTTATTTCCACTACTACTACTGCCATTATCGAACTCGGGAGGGGGTTGCTGAAATTGAGTAAGAGGTTGTTGTTGTTTCGGTGCTGGGGCAACATACGAAGCTCCTTTCTGCCTAATCAGGCCGGTTTCTGCTCCTTTTACTCTGTTCAGGGCATCAGCAAAGTTATTTGGTCTCCCATCATTTACCATTGTAAATATATCAGGATTCAGCCCATTAATGAACTTATCATCAACAGCTTCATCATTCTCAGCAACATGTGGAGCAAATCATAGCAAGGTAGAGAACTTGGCCACATATTCTTCAATATTCAACTGACCCTATCTCAGATTGGAAAACTCTGCACCCTTGTCTTTCCTGTACGATACTGGGAAAAATCTTTGATAAAATTCAGTCTTAAAGATTTTACAAGTAATAACTGTACCTCGATGCTCCAAAGCCCTCTTCGTTGTAAGCCACCAATTCTTTGCAACATCATGCAACTGGTGCCCAATCAAACTTACTCTGCGCTCATTTGTATAGTCCAGAGAATCAAACAACATCTTAATGTCATCTAGCCAACTCTCACAGTCAACAGAATTCTCTGTGCCCTTCAAAGTCGGCGGTTTGAACGACTGAAATCTCTTCAGCAGTGTCTCCATAGGTGTTGCTGTGACATCCATTGGATTATTCGAGGTACTACCCTGTTCTGGGATTCTTAGAGAAGGCATATCTGATTATCAAAGGGATTAGTAACCAAATACAACAATTCTATTTCAGTCCTCCTCTGATCATCTTACTGCTGATCAAGAATCGGTTCTGATTCATTTTCAAGTCATACATGTTTCCAATCAAATCAGATAATCAGGTAACATGTATTAAAGCAGTAAAACATGCTAGCACATACAAGCAGGAAAGAAAACTCAATCTACCCCGCTCACTAGCTTCTAAGTCAGTCTAAGGAACCTACTGCTCTAATACCACCTGCTGTGGGGACCCGGACGCTAATTCATCGTCTTAATCATTATTAGGATCAAATGTAACAATTAAGTAAATTGGGTCATAAATTTTTTTTTATAAAATACATGAGTGCGCAAAATATGAAATAAATCTTATTTCATTTACAAGATCAATGTCAAGATCGAAAGAAGTCTTGTACAAAAGTAAATCAAATCATAAAAAACTACTGTTCATTCATTATATATCAAGTGATAAAACCAACTCTACTTCTGGGGCCGAATCTCTACGCTAATCTCAATCTCTCATCCTCTTCTCGACCCTGATCATGTCCTACCTGTTGTCATGCACACATACAAACACAACAACAGCCGGATAACTCCGGTGAGAAATATATTCCCAGTATAAACAACGTATACATGAAATCATATAAACATATATAAAAGTATGGAACAGTTATCAATAACATGTATCATAATCAGAAAGACATGAATCGATATAAAACTGTAAATCAAACTCTTGACTCATAATCTCTGACTCTACTCTTCTCTAATCTAGGGATCCCGGTCGAATAAGAACGCAACAGTCTCCCCACCTACTCTCCCAGCTAGATGGTCGTACGTTCTTATTCCCAGACTTTGGCATTGTGTATCGAATTTTTGCATTAAGAGTCGGTCTACTCCTAAGCTCATCGATACACCAAAAGTCCAGTGACTTGGCGGTTCTGCCAAAGACTAGGCACATCTTCCCAAGACTCTAACTCATGCTTTGCTATAAATCAATAGACTAAGCATATCAATCTCATTAATTGCAAACATCAATGCAATAAAATAAAGTATGTGGTTTTTGGGAAACTCAAGTCGAATCTAACTCGAGTCATATCTTCCCGGTTCGACATTGATTTATACATTTGTTTTCGTAGATCAATTAAATCAAATACCAGTCTGGCTCTTATCGTTCTTCGAAGTCTTCAATACCAACTCTGGAATAATAGTATCGAGTAGTACAATATCAATAATATACAACTCAATCAATACTGGATATAATCAGAACTCAATCTAATTCTGTTTCGATGGCATAACAGCACAATCTCGATATACACAGCAATACAATATTAGCAGATACAAATCATAACTTATAATCAATCAACAAACACAATTTGATACCAAATATGTATATTCTCAATCGAATCAAATCTGAAAATCATAACAATTTCATACGGTATCCGTTCTTCAATCAGATTTCGATTATACGATGTCTACAATCTCAGGAACAGATAATCTCAATCATACTCTGATTCTTCTAATATCAAATTTCCAAATCATAACAAAACATAAGAAAACTTACGTTCTGTTGAAGCTCTTGTCGATAGAAACACAGTACTGAAGTCGGATTGAAAATCGGACTGGCGGATTTTGCGTAAATCACAATTCTAGAATATAGAAGCTTGAAGATTCTCCCTAGCCTCGGTTTCCTTCTTGCTGAATTCTGAAGGAATGAGAAATGTTTTAATATATATATCATGCATGGCAAGGATAGGTGGCTTCCTCTTGGTGCAGCACATCTCGCGCATATGCGCGACTTTCCTCGGCGCATATGAGCGAGACCTACTGGTCTCGGCCTTTAAGAGTTCTACTGCTCGCGCATATGCGCGCCCTGACCCCGCGCATATGCGCGAGACCTACTGTCTCGGCACTTGTATCTTTCAACTGCTCGCGCATATGCGCGTCCTCTTCTCGCGCATATGCGCGAGGTTCTCTGCCATGCTCGCGCATATGGGTTCTGTCCTCGCACATATCTCATGTCTTCTTTTGTCTTTCCCGTCTGTTCTTTTCCTTCTATAATCACATCAATTATCAATTAATCATTTCAGATTACAATAATAAAATCTCGGGCATTACAATATCTCTATATCAGAGAGAGATACGGTTTGAATCAAAGGTATCCTTAAAGGATGTCAAGAAAAGAATCAAAGAAAATTACAATGAAGATTGAAACGTCTGCCCTTTAAAAAAAAAAATTCTAGTAACTTTAAAGCAATAAAAAGGGCAGGACGTTTCAGTCGGTATCAGAGCAAAGGTCCTGTAAAGGGTTGTGCCACCATCAGCGCCGGAAAGATCAGTCGTCAAGCCTCAAATTTGTAAGTTTACATGCTTTATATGATTTTATGATGTTACCTGCATAAGTACATGGCTTATATGTTCACGTCACATGTTTAATAGCATTATGATGATAAATGTTTTATATGCTCTAGAATTTTTTATACGTGATACGATATGAAATAATAAATTATTTGATTTCAACGCATGTTGGCTTCGTGGTGGAATTGGACTATGTTGATTTTTGCGTTTTAGTATTGACGTTTTACTTTTTGGGCTATAAGTTAATCGTGAATATTATGAATGCTTTTGGGACATGTAGATCTTCTAAGAAAATATTTATGATTCGTGGTTACTAGTTGAATTAATTTTTGAGAATTACTCATAAGAAATAATGATTCGAGGATTACAACGACTTTGGGAATAAGAAAATGTATAAATTGGGATTTTAAGTTTTGATGAAAAGGTAATATTGGTTATAGGAATTGATTTTTGGGTAAATAAGTTTAAATTATCGAAATTTATGTTATGGGAAACCCGTAGAAAAGAATTAAGAATGCCAAGAAGTTATGGGTTAATCGTAGGATTTCGAAATTAAGGACCACTTAAGATAATTTTTGAGGAAATTAAGAATTTATTTTTGCAATTGCTATGGAATTTGGGAACTATTTTAGCAATAAGCGATAATTGAATGGTTTAAATGATAAGAATTTTGATGATTTAGACTTTTAAGAATATTTGGAACCTTGGGATATCTTGGGTTATAAGGTTATAAGGAATTTTAATTAAGGATTTTTAAGGATGAATCGATATTAGGCTTGAAAAATCTAAGCGTTAGCGGATGCCTTTGAGATTTTAAGATTGAAATTTGTTAAGTTGATGAATATTTTGGGTATAATATAAGAGAAATAATATAAGATGAATATGATCATCCATATTTTTATATTGGGATTGTAAGAAAAAATTGAAATTCGAGGTTATAATAATATAGCATTAAGTAATTATGGGTCTTTTTAAGTTGTCATTTGCAAATAAGGATTTAGAAGGAAAATTAATTGGGATCAAGTAGACGTAAGGACATTCTAGAACTTAAGTTTGATCAGAGTAGCGCAGCGGAAGCGTGGATTTTTGGGATACTAGAGCTAAGTATAAACTTTGGGTTATTAAGGATAATCGAATTTCGAGGACGAAATTCAATTTAAGGGGGGAAGATTGTAACGCCCCGAAAATTTTAAGGTCCACGTAAACCACATGCATGCAATTATTAAATTCTCTTGTATTTTGATTAAATATTTTAATTGTATTAATTAATTATGTTGCGCATAATTGCATGTTTAAAATATAATTTTCTACATTGTTGCATTAAAATATATTTTTAAAGGTTATTCGAGTTGCGATCGAGGAACGGAGACCGATGGCCTAAAAATAGAAAATATTTTTATTAAAGAATTATTTTTAATTATTTAAAAATATGGTTGATGCTTTTTATTATTTTTGAAAATAAGGGGTTTTGAGGTGATTTTATACGCCGGGGCGTAAATTTTATCGGTGTTGGTTTTTCAACAAAATTACGGACTTTTTGATAACCCGGCTAATAAATTCACAAACCTATTTTAAAAAAACTACTTTTAACATTTTAATTAAACTCTAATTAAGCACTACTGGGCCTAATGTTTAGGCTTAATAGGCCTAAGTTTAATTAAGAGTGTGATAACTATATATTATGTTAAAAAAATCACCCCAAACCTCATTCGCAAGTCACGCCCAATTCAGAATTGTGGCCGCACACTCTCAACAAAATTAAACTCTCCCCACCAACAATACATACGCACACACGTCACTTTGTGGAGGAAAGGTTCGGTTCCTTTGAAGGAAAAAATAAAATTCAACCAAGCCTCTTGCGTCTACATCCTTCGTATCGCCGTCGAATATTCGTGCGTTCAAAACGCAAAGGCACGCCTTAATCTCCTTTTTCTCATCTTTCACACCATATTATGTGTTTGATACATGACTGCATGAAAAACATGATACAACTTTTATATTTTCGTTTTTATGGCTATACATGCACAAAACAAGAGTTTTTTTTTTTCAAAACTCCTCCTATTGATGCACAAAGGGGCTGCCATGGTAGGGAAACTTGAAATGATGTTTTTCCACATGTTTGGGGGTCCATAGATGAAGGTTTAAGGGCTGGAAATTAGGGTGAAGTATGATGAACGAAAATTGGAGATGCATGGGCTTAGGGTTTCGATTTTTCTTACTAGGGGAACACGGCTCTTGTCTACTGTTGGGGGGGCATTCAAGGGACCTAAGAGAGGCTAGCCATGATCCTAGGTTGACCAAAAGAGGGCGGGAATGAATGTTGTGCACGAGTTGCTTCATGGGAGCCAGAAATTTCAGTAGGTGATGGGGGTATGGTCGAGGGTTCTAATTAGCTTATTTTGGGTTGAAAAAGGTTTAGTTATGTGTGAGGAAGGTTTGGTCCAAGTTTGGTTAAGTTTCGAGTCCATACGAGTCAAAATTGGGAAGTACGTCTAAGTTTAAAAACGAATAGGGAAACGCCTAGATTTATGCTTAATAAAATTATGAAAAATTATATTTAAGCTCAAATAATTATTAGAAGTCTAAGTTTTCAATTTGGAAATTTCATATCAAGGTTTGGTTTAATCCGGGATTTAAAACGCATTAATACGTCGCATTTAAAGATTAAATTAAAAGTCCTCGATTTAAGCTAAATAAAATATGAGAAAATTCATGTAGGCTTAAATAATTATTTGGGACATGTTAGAGTCAATGAAATTAAGAAAATGTCAAAAACGAGGAATATTACGTCCAGGGGTAAAACGGTCTTTTTACATATAAAAATTAGTAAACATCATGGCAGTGCCCTGAATGCTGTTTTATGTGCTAATATGATTATTTTCTATAGTTATGGATGTTTATGGAAATTTTTTTATGTTAAAATGATATTTTAAATGTTTATGAAAATGTTTTTATTTAAAGTTCATGCATCATAAAAAGGTTTACGAAAATGTTCATGATTGAAGTTTATGCATCTTCATGAAAATGATATTTTAAGTACAAATATTTTTCACTGTTATATGTTGACTGTATTACGTATTACTTGTTACCAAGATTATGGTGTGTTGAGTCTTTAGACTCATTAGGTGTGATGGATGCAGGTGAGGTTGAGGGTGGGTTTGACGGATGATTTGATTGGACTGAAGGCGCACACAATCCGAGGACCAACGCTTCTACTTTTTCCGCATTATGACTTTTGACTCATGCTTTATGATTAAAGATTTTTAAGATTATTTATTTATGCATTTGAGAGATTTTTGAGAGGTTTAGTATGGTTATTCTTTTCAAATTTATTGCTTTTTAGGTTTGGTAACATGTGACGATTTCATTTTTATGACCTTTTCACTTGATTTTTAAAACGCTAGTTGGATGATGTTTTATTTTAAAGGGTAAAATATTTTATAAAAATATTTCATGAGGTTTATGTATATGGCCGAAAATTGAGTGTTTTAAAAAAAAAATTCTAGTTCTTTTAAAGCAATAAAAAGGGCAGGACGTTTCAAAGATCCCTTGGCATGGTGGGATAAAAATCAACTCAAAGCTTGCCTTAAAATTAAGGAGGTAAATAATATGAATTTGTCAGTTGCAAACATATCCCAATGAACATAGTGGATCAAAGAGATATGCAGATTATAATCAAAGAACATTTGGGTAATGTTTTAATCAAAGTAGGAATTTCACCATACAGTAGCCCAGGATTTCCGATAAAAAATCATGGTGAAATAAAAAGGAACAAACCCAGATTAGTTATTAATTATCAAGAAATTATTAATATTCTAGAGCTTGATGGGTATTTTATACCTATCAGAGAACATCTAATCAGTTGTATACGCAATGCAAAGATATTCTCTAAATTCGATTGTAAATCTGGTTTTTATCATATTCGAATGCAGGTAGAAAGCAAGAAGTTCACAGCTTTCTCCACTCCACAAGGACACTATTTCTTGGAAGTATTACCAATGGGATTGGCTAATTTACCTTAGATATTTCAAAGGAAAATTGATAATCTATTTAAAGATTATTTCAAATTTATGTTTCTTTATATTGATGATGTGTTAATCACATCTAAAAATATAGAAGAACGTATTAAACATTTAGAGATTTTATCTGATGTTGTAAAAAAGAAAGACTGGTTCTATCAGAAAAGAAAGCAGTCATTGCCACAAGAAAGATTGAATTTCTCGGAATAGAAATCGATAAGTCAGGATTAATTTTGAAGGATCATATAACAGAGAGTGCAAAATTTTCCAAACAAGTTAAAAGAAAAAACAATTTCAAAGTTTTCTAAGAGTTGTTAATTTTGCTGGGCTGTTTATTAAAACCTAGCAAAACAAAGAAAGGTGTTCAGTCAATTATTGAAAAAGATGTCAAATATATATGGACGAAAAAACACACACAGAGACTTAGTCAACTAAAGGAGATTTGTAAAATTCTTCCGAAATGGATATTCCTCACGATGAAGATTATCTGATATTATATACATATGCTAGTGATCATAGGTGGGTGGCAGTCTTAACCAAGCTCACACCAGAAGGAAAAAAGCCATGCAGATATTGCAGTGGGCTTTACTCGAATGCCCAAGCCATAAGATGACATATCAACGAAAAGGAATTCTATGCATTGAAAAGGGCTTTGAAAAATGACCATTATTTTTACTTGCAAAGAAATTTATTTTAAAGGTTGATAACACACAGATGAAAGCTTTCTTAAGGAATAAAATAAAATCTAAACCTGAGAAGACAAGATTATTAAGATGGCAAGCTCTATGTCAAAATTATATTTTTGATATTGTGATTATAAAATATCATGAGAATATTCTTGCAAATTTTATAACAAGAGATGGACAGCGGAGAAATCGATGCCATCATGAAAATGTAGAGGCATTTGAGGGAACTCCTTGAAATGCTTCAAACCGCGTTCATCAAGCTGGCCTTAAATGCAGAGGTTGCGGGAAGGCTACAACAAGCCAATAAGAAAGTTGTCTCTGATCGAATTACAGGTTGTTTACAGGCTTAACTCAGTTATGGTATGTAATACAAAGGCCTATCCTCCAAGGCATTGAGAAGCCATTGGTTTTCCAAATGGAGAGTTTTCGAGTACATGAATCTATACCTGGAGCAGGGGATTCAAATACCCCTAGCACAAATCTTAAGTTGGGATCGTCTCCAGATGAGTCGGCTGAAACAAAAATTGAGACTCCAGATCCTTATATTGAGTCTTCAAGTCAACCCTTCACCTCGGGAATTAAGAGGGAAAGACCAACCTTAGACCTAATACTGACAAGAATAAATCTAAGGTTGGTACTAATGAAGTTACAATTTCTCCAGTACAGGTTTATCAACGATTGTGGGAGAAATTAAAAAAAGAGTAGGCATTAACCCGGCTACAATCAGGGTTGATGTTTCAGGAAAATATCCTAGGGTATTGATGAAACCAAATTCATATCCAAAGGAAGTCAAAGCATGGTATGAATTTGGGGCTCTTGCCTCAGTTTATACCACCTCACCTAGCTTCCCAGAAATTTCAGGATTATCCAAATGGATCCAGGAAGCTGTTCATGAAACTTGGGCAAATAACGACTATTTGTTCAAAGAAGACATTATGGAGTTATACTATTTCAGTACAGCCCCAGAACCAGTGGGGAAATGATCACATGAAGCCTTTCATTTCATCAAGCTAAGGAGGCCAGATACAAATGTCCAGAAATTTATTAAAGATCCTCGGTCATAAGAGACATCACTTGTTGCTTCAATAAATTAAGATGACATTTCTACCCGAAGAGCATGTGGTTTATGGGTCTGTCTCACAGAGATGAACAAAGTCAAGTTTCCATTTAATTTTTTTCATAATTCTTTAAATGGATCGTTCCTGTTGAATACAATGACAGGAAAAACAACAAGTTTTGCAGATGATTTATTCGAAAAGAAAAGAAATATTCTATGGAATAGCAAGCTTTCAGGGAGAAAAGAAAATTATCGGAAATTATGTAATATGGCTCAAGTGGGAAGATAGTCGGAGAATATCTGCCCAGAGTGGCCGAATTAAAAAGAGCTAGAATTCAGCAAGGGCTTCAAACCTCGGTCAGACAGGAAGCATCTTGAAGAAACAGGACCAAGTGGTGAAGGACCACAACCACGTTTTTCTCGGGGACATCAAAAGTTTAAGATTCCTCGAAAAAAATAAGTGGACATGTGAACCTAATCACTTTTCTTTGGGGATAACAAAAGCTAAAGATTCCCCGACAAAAGGTAGTGGACATGTGACTCACCCACTAAATAAACAAGGAAAATTGAAACCAAATTACAACTATAAATAAGGAGTAAATTGGGACAATAAAAATACACCAAACTTAAAACGAAGTTGGAAACAGAAGAAAATGTACTACACATATGTAGGACCAATCGCTTGCCGTTTTACCAAAAGCTATAGCTAGTGGTAATGGTGCAACTCAAATCTTTTAAACCGCACAGCAGTACAAACACCACGGTTCGATCAATCTACCAAGCAGGGACAATTATTGCACACAAAAATCTCCCTCCCAATAATTGCACTCCTTGCAATCAAAGGAAATCAAACCCGTGACCTTTGCTCTGATACCAATTGTAGGACCGAGCGCTTGCCGCTTTACTAAAAGTTATAGCTAGTGGTAATGGTGCAACTCAAATCTTTTAAACCGCACAGCAGCACAAGCACCACGGTTTGATCGCTCTATCAAGCAGGGACAATTATTGCACCCAACAATATATCTCAAAGTTTCCAAAAGACGGATTAAGGCAACAAGAAACCAGCTGATGAATTTAAAAGCTTACTACAAAAGGCTAAAAGGATTAGGAAATGAGATATCAGCTGATATATTCCAGACACATATCAACTCGTTATGCCAGGAGATAAGATTAGAAGAACAAACTGTTTCTAGATTAATAATCTAGGAAGAAGACAACTCAAGTTGAGGGACCAATCAACCACTCGCTCGACCCACTCAAGAGATAATACCAACCATATCTGGAAGAAATTAAAGAAAAGTTATGCCAAGAATTGAAGTCTGGCATTGAAATCCGCAATGGGATTCTATAAATAAGAAGGTAAAAGGAAGATGAAGGCATCACTCAACCTCTTCGTTTTTCTTAAAAATAATTTGTAATTTTTTCTCTTTCAAGTTTATGTGTGTTGTAAGTTCACAAGTTTCTTCTCATCTACAGGAGGTTACTATGTAATAATTTTTTGTATGTTTGAATAAAAGAACCAAAGGTTTGCCCCTTTCATGTATTAGTTTCAGATTAAACTATTTTACTATACACCTTGAGGTAAGAAACAAAACAGGGTTGTGCTAAGTGTTGTTGAAGGAATCTATGTCAGGAACCATCTGTTGCGGCTGCATGGTTAGGCTATGAGGAGAAGTCTGTAAAATCTGGTGGATATATCCTGACGGCACTTTGGTCAAAGAGGTAAAATAGTTCGATCTATTATACGGAATCATGATGGGCCATATAAAAAAAACGGATCATTTGAGAATGATATATAGGCTGAAAATCTTGCGTAGCTGTATGTCTTGGAACTATATGTTTTAAGAACAGGTTCGACATGTATAACAATGCCACGTATCAAAATCAAAGGAATTAAGGATATTTTTGAAAATTTTAGAAAATTGGGGAGTTAAAAGAAAGAAATAAAGGGGTGAGGAGTAAAGAGAAAGTTGAGAATGAAGATAGGGAGTAGGTACAAATTTGCCCTTTATTTAAATCCATTTTTTTATTAAATGTGAAATAAAACTTAAATAGGTTTCGTAATTAAATGAAGATTATAAATTAACAATAAAATCGAGAGCATACACGTTTAAAAAAAATAGATTTTTGATGTATGACGAATGAAGAATATGAAAATCTGCATCGACAATATGTGAGCATTTCTTTTTTCCGAAGATTATAATATTTTTTTCTTCTTTATTTAAGCTAAAGTATTTGCTTATTTGAGTTCGTTTTTTCATTGGGCATATTACAAATTTCGTTTGAAGCTCTTGTCTGTCACTTTTCTTCTAATAGTCGTCGTCATCGTCGTTGTCCGTCTCTTTTCTCTTTCTGACTTTCTTTGTCGTGTCGTCCGACGACATTCCTCCATCGTCGACCACTTTATGGTATAGTCAATCTTCTTATTTTGGATTCGGATGATTTTGGTTCTTTTAAGTTGTGCATATTTGAGCTTTATTTTTCAAATTTAAGGCCATTTGAGGTAAATTTTTGTTAGAATATTTCTATTACCCTAAGTTTAGTGATTGAAAAAAATAACAACGCCGAGCTGTCTTAAGTCCAGTCGCTCCTTTATTATACCTTCAAGTTTTCAGTTTAAAATAATCTTTCCTTAAGAAAGCTGATCAGTTTAAAGCTTTTAGCTTGTGTAAACTGAATAACTGAAAGAAAGGAGATCAATTCTTGCTTATATCAGTTCAGTTATGGTAAGAACTGAATTGATATCAATTTGAACTGATCAAATCAATTTAAAACAAAAGTTAAACAGTTAAATACACAAGATATGTTTATCTATGTTCGGAAACTTCAACTGCTTCTACGTTACCCCTTCTACTACCTCCGGTAGGATCCACTAGAAGACTTTGATTTATACAACACCTTGTATAAACCTACTCAACTTAGGACTTACGCTACTACCTAACTGAACTCCTAGTCTAGACTGAAGGCAGCATCTTCTAGCCAACACCTGTTTAATGTACATGTGCTAAATACTACATAAACAAGTTTAATATCTTTGTGCAAGACTAACTCGGCCATTCAATACGCTCCATTCTTCGTGTATATGTGAGTGATGGTTTGTGTGAGAGAGAAAATGATCTATTAATACAACACAAAAGTGTGCTCACACACTGAGGGAATTGTGCTTCTAATCTAAGCTGATAACACGTTGAAGTGTTCCCTCAAATCTGGGCTGAAGGTTGCTTTTTATAATCTGATATGAATTGAGTATGCCCTGTCTTCCTCTCTCTGTTTTTTAACCATGTTTGTTGATAGTCTTGAAGTTGTATTTATAGACACAATGTGATTGTACATCAAGACTCATAAAATATGTTCGTTGCAATTTGAATCCGTTACTCGAAATTTGTGTCCTGCACTTTTTGACAGCCATTCTAGAACGTATTGTCTTTGCTCTGCTGCAACATTTATTTATTGTCCTTTGATCTGACATTTCTTTTATACCGTTGTGCACAGCTGGATTCCACTTTAAATAAGCTTGTCTTGTTATGCAAACTGGTCGACTCCTAACTTATGCTATGAACTGGTCAGCTGAACTGGTCTTGAGCTGGAGTGGTGAAATCAGTTGGCTCGTCAGGAGAACTGATTTCACTGATACAGTTGAACATGTCAGATAGGCTCTTCATCAGTTGAACACTTCATCAGCAGGCCGGGCTTCTGAAGGTCTTATACTGAATCACCTATCAGCTGAACAATCGGTTGAACTGTTCTTTGATATATCAGTTCAACCGGTTGGTTCAGTTCGGTCAATCAGTTGGTAATTTCATTTTGCGTCTCGATAGCTTCAGTTTTAGCTCGTAAACTAATCAGTTTGAAGCCTGATCAGTTTCAGCTTTTGGTGCACATAGGTAAACTCGTCAAAAAAAAATAACAAGTTTTGTTAACATCAAAATCAAGATTGCGAACTTGAAATGTTCAAAGAAAATCCACCTGTGGAAATGCCCCAAACCATCCCGAAAAAATATAAGAAACTCTAGGCTTTATTCAGCTCCTTTTCGACACATTCGGGTTCTATACGGCTCCAAACTTACCACGGCTTGAACTGTAACGTCCGAAAATCAGTTCACGTAAACTGCATGCATGAAAATTAATAAATAGCTAAAATACTTTAATTTGGATGCATGAATGATATATTTTGAGTGACTAAATGATTAATTGTGTAATTTTGCTTTGATTTCATAATTTAAAAGATTTTCAAACGAATATCGGTGGTTGCTTGGGGACGAAGGACCGAAGACGATTAAAGTGTTAATTATTTAAAAGCAAAATTTTTAGTTTAGTTAATAAATATTTTAAGAATTATTGCCTTTTAAGTTCAAGTTTAAATTAATTAGTTGGAGCAAAGAATTTTATGTATTTTGTAAGACATTTTTTTTGGAAATAAGTATTTTTAAATTTCTTAATTTGAGGCCTAATGATTTTATAAATCTTAATTTAGTAATTAAAAACTAAGATTAATTAAGCCCATTAATTAAATATTTTGAAAACCTTTTATTATTTATTTAAAGAAATAAAAAATAAAAAATAAAAGAAAGACTCCTAGACCTAAATACACACACCACTACACGACACACATTCACGTAAAAGTGAAAGGGAACAGCGGCTAAAGAAGGGAAGCTCGGGCAAGGAAGTTTTGATTTTTTTCTCCTTCGTTCTTTGGCTTTCTTCCTCATTCTTCCTTCCAACAGCGATCACTCGACTCCCTTGCATCCTAAGGTGAGTTTTTGGTGGAGTTTTTACAAGAAAAAAGGGTCAAATTTAATTATTTTTGCATGAAAAATATGAAACCCTCATCTTATTTTCGTTTTTATGCCATATACATGATAAAACTTGAGTTTTCATTCTTTTAAATTCATTGTATTGATGCACAAAGGGGCTACCAAGGTAGAAATATTAGATGGGAAATTTTTCAACACGTTTAAGGGTCCATAGAGGCATGGATAATGGTTGGACAAGATAGGAAAATAAGCTAAACGAAAATTCGGGTTTCAAAACAAGCTAGGGCACGGTTTGGGTTCCTAGAAGGACACGGCTGTGGGCTGCTGTTGGGACATATTCAAAGGTCCTAAGAGGGTCTAGTCATGGTTCTATATGGGTCGAGGGAAGGCTGGTGTAAGGATAAAGGCTGTAGATTTGAAGCTTAGTGGCACTAGCCTTGTAGAGCACGGGTTTGGTGCAGTTTTATGGTTGCAAATGCATGGGCTGTAGAGGCTGATGCAGCAGCTTGTTAAGGATTTGATCTAGGTCCTAGGATGGTTGATCAGGGTCTGGTCCACTCAATTAGGGTCTAGAGTCGAAGGAATTTATGGTTGGATGAGGTTAGGGTTTTCGAAATATGTGCATAAAATTTTAGAAGGTTCCTAGGCTTGGTCAAGGTTCTTAAATGGCTTGAATTGGGTTGTCTACAGTTCAAGTTTGATAAAGTTTTGTTATGTTTTGAGTCGATACATGTCAAAATCAGCACGTACGGTTATGTTTTAAAACAAATTGAGAAATTAGTTGAGGAGCTTAATTTTATGTCTAAGAAATGTTTTTGAGTGTATTTAAAGGTGTCATGTTAAGTTTAGGGATGAAAATTTTATGTTTAAAATTTGGGAAGAAAATATTATGTTTTGAATTTATTCGGGTTGTTATTAAATCGAAAGGCTTGGGTCTACGTATAAGAAAAATATTATAAGTCAAATGTAAGCTTATATGATACTATGGGATAAGCTCGAGTCAATAAAGGTCAGAGAAAGTCAAAATCGGGAATTTTGTAGTCCATGGGTAAAATTGTCATTTTGCGTCCCGGGTAGTACGCAAGGTCTGGCAGTGTCCCAAAGAATCATAATACATGCTAAATAATATTTTAAAACGTTTATGATGAAAATATGTAATTTTATGATTTATGCTAAAAATGTACGATTTTTCCTATTAAAATGCTATTTTACGAAATTGGAAAGAAAACGATATTTTATGAATAAAAAGGAAAGAAAATATTTTGAAGGATGTGAATTGACTGTGACAAACATAATATAATATGATATGATTAGAATATCGTGAGGGAGAAGGCCTCGGAGGGACCTCGCATGTGGGAAAAGGCCTCAGAGAGAGCCCATTTACCGGAGACGGCCCCAGAGGGAGCCTGACAATCTTATTTCCATTTATGGTGGTGCCTAGTGCCCGTCCTCATGCGCTATGGTGAGCTAAGACTGATAAGTACACAACATGATACGATGACAGTTAGTTACTTTCAAGGATTAAACTTTACCCAAAATGATATATGATGATGGAAAGCTTTACGATTTAATGATTTATGATATGATATATGATTACAAACTTTTACGCCAACTTATTTTATTAAAAGATTATTTTAAAGCTGTATGTGCATGTATATGATTGTTTGTTATGTATGGTTAGAACATGGTGATTCATTAGATTCACATGGTTTGGATGGTTGCAGGTGATGATGATATTGAGCGAAGCGCTGACGCTTAAGTGGAACGAGTCCGGCAGTACACTCTTGAGGGATATTTATTTTCCTTACATATTAGTATTTAAAGTTTTACGAAAATATTTTGAGATTTTTTTATTTAGAGATTTATGCTTTATTTTGAAGTTCAATATTGGATTATTATTTTGACGTATGATGTTGGTGGTTGACGATTTATGGAATTTTTATGCATTTAGGATTTTTGAAAAGTTGTGTTGTTTTTAATTAAAGGTTTCTAATTTTATAAAAAATAAAAAAAATTAGTAGGATTTTCAAAACGTTTGTTGTTTAAAATCACTCTAGGGCTAATCTCCGTCCGGCCCGAGGAAACCTTTGCACGCCTTTGTTATCTTCTACTAGATTTTTTTTACAAGCTACTACGCGAAATTTATATTCAAATGCATGCATGCAATACTGCTGAAAATACACATTTTTAAAATATCAGTAAACAAATAGCAAGTAAAATATTGCAGTTAAAAATCCATAACAATCTTCATTCCCAAGCTTACGTTTTAAAAATGATTCAAATATGAAATACATGTGAAGTTTCTGCCAACTATCAACATATATAAACAATAGCGTATTAAAATAAATATCCAAATCATCCTATCTCATAAACATAATGTACAGAAGAAATAATGTCATCGGGTTAGCATGCACAAATCCAGCCCCGCCTACTCAATCTTCGATGCCTCCAGTCTTCTCATCGATATACTCACCTGCATCATTCACACCTAGCTAGTCTAAAGAATCAACATACCTGTAACGTTATAGCAAGTACATATACATAACAATAAACAGTGAAAAGTACTGTAATGAAAATACATTTCATGATCGTAAAATTCGCATGCAAAATAATAACCTGTCGCAGCATAAATATTTTCATCCTATTACATCATAACAGCATATACGAGTTCGTTTTCCTTAATTAGAATTCTTTTGATTTGTTTTGACTTTTGATAAACATCAAAATTGTACATTAATTAAATGTTTTATAATATAAATATATAGTTTTTGTTTTATTAAATGTTTAAATATTATATGTTTTATAATAAATTGTATAAAATATAAGTTGTTGTGTAATTACAAGTTTTTACTATTTTTTACAGGTTCGATAAAACAAGAATAAACTTGGCGTTGCAAATGGGATTAAGATGATTCTTGGACCTGTAGAAAGTTGATGTTAATATCTACAATATTGGTGGCAAGAATGAGATAAAAATCCTCTCACAATTGGGATCAAATTAAGCAACAAATAAAGTTACCGAAGGAGTGGCAGTTTTACCATGCTCTAGTATTTTGACCATATCTCTCAAATTACTTGGTCAAATGGTTTGAAAAAAATACCACAACTAGACAACTCAATTATCCACATGTTTCTTTTTATGTGAAGAAGCAAATTCCAAGAAGAAGATTTTCAAAAGTGATGTGTAATATAATATAATATCTTGGAACACCAATGAAGACTTTTGTGTAAAAAAATAATATTTTATTTGTGGTTGTCTCCCCAAATTTGGCTATAAATAGGGGTGCATTGTAATGTATTGAGATATCCCTCATTCTATGAACAAACCTTTGAGTTCATAATATTTATCTCTATATTTTTTTTTATTTCTTCATTTAAATATAATTAGCATTTTAATTTCATATTCAAAGTTTCACACTTTCAATAATGAATAGCTAACTTCCTAAAGTTTAGATGAAAATGTGAAACTCTTGGCATGATAATAAAGTTACTAAAAGGTAAGAATCTATGTTTTATATTATTTAATTATTATTTATTGTTTATGTTATATTTATTTCTTTAAGCATTTTTATACCCTACTTATAAATGACAGTTTTGATTTATTGTTGCTTTATGTTACACTAATTTCTTGGAACCATTTAAATGTTAGTTTGGTGTTACCAACCATTTAAAGTGGATGCCTTGATTAATTATATATGAATATATTATAATATTAAATTCTTAAAACCATTTAAATGTTTGTTTTTTTTTACCAACCATTTAAAGTGGGAACCTTGATTTACTATATATAAATATATCATAATATTAATTTCTTGGTACCATTTAAATGTTAGTTTGATTTTACCAACCATTTAAAGTGGGAACCTTGATTTAGTGTTTACAAATATATATATAGCACAATAAATACTTTGACACATTTATAAGTTTTGGTATATATTATATACTGATAAGATAATAATATATAGCATAATATAAATATGATTATTTAATATATTGGAACCATTTTATTAAGTGGATTTCAATAATGTTCGTTAATGTTAACTTTATTAAAATACCAAGAGTGGATCCTTTAATCTCAACTACTTAAATTAAAATTTGAACAATTAAAATTTACCCATTAAAGATTCAAACAATTAAAATTAAAAAGAAACAAAAACAAAAACAAAAACAAAAAGACATTGTAGTGGACTTGTAATTATCTTAGCTTCCTTGTGGATACGATATTCGAACTCATCGAATTATACTACTTGTGGACAACCTGCTCTTGGGAGTGCAACAATCAAAGTCGCAACAAGTTTTTGGCGCCGTTGCCGGGGAAGTATAATTTAATTTCAAGTCTATTTAATTTTTTTTATAGTTTATTTTTCTTTATTTGAATTTTTATTGCTTTTGTGTGTTTTTATTCTTTTGCATTTGCATTTGCATGAGCATTTGGTCACGTACACTTAGTGGTCGACTCATTCGAAATAACCCTTTATTTTTATAAAACATGGCGGAAGAACCTTTCCAAGAAAATGAAGATGAAATTCAATCTCAACATGATCATGATAGACGAAGAACACTTAGAGATCACATGAATCCTACACGTACTAGTGCACCTTCATGTCTAGTTTTTCCCCCTGATGCATCTCATTTCAATTTTAAGCCTGGTATTATCCAACTTTTACCCAATTTTCATGGCTTAGATTCTGAAAATCCATACATGCATTTACGAAAGTTTGAAGAAGTGTGCAACACATATAATGATCTAAATTGTAGCATGAACACCATTCGACTTAAGCTTTTTCCTTTTTCTTTAAAAGATAAAGCTAAAACTTGGCTACAAAATCTTATATCGGGATCCATTCGAACTTGGGATGAATTGCAACAACAATTTTTGAAAAAGTTTTTTCCATCTCATAGAACAAATTCTTTCAAAAGGCAAATCATCACTTTCACTCAAAAACAAGGAGAAACTTTTTATCAGTGTTGGGATAGATACAAAGAATTGCTTAATCTTTGTCCACATCATGGTTTTGAAATTTGGAGAGTTGTTTCTCAATTTTATGAAGGCTTAACACCTAAATATAGGCAAATGGTTGAATTTATGTGTAATGGAACATTTGAAGATAAAGATCCAAACAAGGCAATTGAGTATCTCGATTCATTAGCTGAAAATGCTCAAAATTGGGACACTATAGGTACAATCGAACCATCAAACAAGTTTCAATCTCCTACATCTGGTTGAGGTATGTACACTCTCAAATATGAACATGATCTTCAAGCTAGATTTACCTCTTTGGCAAGAAAAGTTGAGGCACTTGAATTGAAAAAGAATGGTCAATTAAAATCTGTTCAAGAAATTGTGTGTCACATCTGTGATACAAGTGATCATTTTACAAAAGATTGTCCCACTTTGCCCTCTTTTAAAGAATGTCTCCATGAACAAGCCAATGTTTTGAACAATTTCAAAAGGCCAAATTTTGAACCATTTTCTCAAAATTACAATCCAGGTTGGCGAAATCATCCAAATTTTAGATGGATGAATGATAATGCTGCACAATTTTCACAACCACATTTCCAAAATCAACAAAATTTTCTAAATTATGCACCTTATGTTCCTCCACCTAAAAGAAATTTGGAAGACACATTGAATTCTTTCATTGCAAAGCAAGAGTCTATCAATATTCAAACTGCTCAAACCATGACAGATTTGAAAGATACTCTTGCTAAATTTGCATCTGCACTTAATGTTCATGAAAAAGGTAAATTTCCTTCACAACCTCTACCTAATCCCAAGGATCATCATTCACAAACTGGAACTTCTGGAACTCAACCGATGGATCAGGTAAAATCTGTTATTACCCTTCGAAGTGGTAAGGTTGTGGAAAAATCCATTCTTGAACCTTGTGAAGATGATGATAAATCAACTTCAAAGGGTAAGGAAGTGGAACCCATAACTTGCGAAGAGGAGGTTCAACAGACAGTGTCACCACCATTCCCTCATGCATTGAAAAATACAAAAAAATCAAATTTGAATTCTGATATATATGATATTTTTAAACAAGTAAAAGTTAATATTCCTTTATTAGATGCAATAAAACAGGTTCCATCATATACCAAATTTTTGAAAGACTTGTGCACTGTGAAAAGAAAATTGAATGTGAAAAAGAAAGCATTTTTAGCCGAACAAGTAAGTGCAATCATTCAAAATAATAATACTTTGAAATACAAAGACCCTGGTTGTCCTACTATTTCATGTATTATTGGAGAACGAAAGATTAAAAAAGCCTTGCTTGATCTTGGAGCTAGTGTGAATTTACTTCCATATTCAGTTTATCAAGAACTCAATCTATGCGAGTTAAAATCAACTTCGGTAACACTTTTACTTGCCGATAGATCTGTTAAAGTGCCAAGAGGTATGATAGAAGACGTATTGGTCCAAGTTGATAACTTTGTATATCCTGTCGATTTCATAGTTTTAGATACACAACCTATCAAAGCTTGTAATGCAATTCCTGTAATTCTGGGTCGTCCATTTTTAGCAACTTCTAATGCCCTTATAAATTGCAGGAATGGAATAATGAAGTTGTCATTTGGTAACATGACCTTGAAGCTCAATGTTTTTAATCTTTGTAAGCAACCACATGACAAAGGAGATGAAAGTGAAGATGAAAATCTTATTGAAACTCTTGTGGAAGAAAACATTCAAGAAGGGAGTACAAAGACGAACCACCCATATTGGAGTTAAAACCCTTGCTAGAAGAATTGAAGTATGCATTTCTTGGAAAAGATGAAACATATCCGGTGGTAATTTCTTCCAAACTAGAAAGTGATCAAGAAGGTAAATTAGTTGATATGCTTAAAAGACATAAAAATGCAATTGGTTGGACACTAAAAGATCTCAAAGGCATTAATCCACTAATTTGCACACACAAAATTCATTTAGAAGAAAATGCTAAAACATCTCAACAACCACAAAGGAGATTAAATCCACACATGAAAGATGTTGTGAAAACTGAAGTTCTCAAACTACTTGATGTTGTGATTATCTACCCTATTTCTGATAGTAAGTGGGTAAGCCCAACACAAGTAGTTCCAAAAAAATCTGGCATCACAGTGATAAAAAATGAAAAAGGTGAATTGTTAACAAGTCGAGTCCCATCTAGTTGGCGGATGTGTATTGATTATAGAAAATTAAATGACGCCACTAGAAAAGATCATTTTCCATTACCATTTTTGGATCAAATTTTAGAAAGAGTAGCAGATCATCCATACTACTGTTTTCTTGATGGATATTCAGGTTATTATCAAATTCCCATTGCACTCGAAGATCAAGAAAAAACTACATTCACATGTCCTTTTGGAACATTTGCATTCAGAAGGATGCCATTTGGTTTATGCAATGCCCCAGCAACATTTCAAAGATGTATGCTAAGCATTTTTTGCGACATGGTTGAAAATTGTTTGGAAATTTTCATGGATGATTTAACTGTCTTTGGGAATACATTTGATAATTGTCTTGAAAATTTGGAAAAAGTTTTAAAAAGATGCGAGGAAAAATGTCTTATTTTAAATTGGGAAAAATCTCATTACATGATTACTTCTGGAATTGTTTTGGGACATGTCGTGTCATCTCATGGAATTGAAGTTGATAAAGCAAAAGTTGATGTCATTGTCAATTTACCCCCTCCAAAAACCATTAAAGAAATTCGCTCATTTTTGGGACATGCTGGATTTTATAGGAGGTTTATAAAGGACTTTAGTTTAATCTCTAAACCCATTTGTAACCTCTTAACAAAAGACACTGCATTTGAGTGGACTCAAGAATGTCAAAATGCTTTTGATAAAATTATTCGACATTTAACATCAGCTCCTATCATGCAACCTCCTGATTGGTCTTTACCATTTGAAATCATGTGCGATGCGAGTGATCATGCAGTCGGTGCAGTACTGGGTCAAAGAAGAAACGGTAAGCCTTATGTGATATATTATGCAAGTAGAACTTTAAACAATGCTCAAATGAATTACTCCACAACTGAAAAAGAACTACTTGCTGTAATATTTGCATTAGATAAATTTCGTTCTTATTTGATTGGATCAACGACTATTGTGTTTACTGATCATTCTGCTATTAGATATTTGTTGACCAAACAGGATGCAAAGCCACGACTGATACGATGGATTTTGTTACTCCAAGAATTTAACATTGTGATCAAAGATAAAAAAGGAACCGAGAATGTCGTAGCCGATCATTTATCGAGACTAGTAACAGGATCATCTTGTGAAATGACACCAATTAACGATAATTTTCCTGATGAACATCTATTTTCAGTTACTACTACACCTTGGTTTGCTAACATAGTAAATTTTCTTGTGACAGGAAAAATGCCACCGCAATGGAGTTCCCAAGATAAAAGAAAATTTTTGAATGAGGTAAAAAACTTTTATTGGGATGATCCGTATCTGTTCAAGTATTGTCCAGATCAAATTTTTCGACGTTGCATACCCGACAATGAGGTAAGTAGTGTCATTAAATTTTGTCATTCAGAAGCATGCGGAGGACATTTTTCTTCAAAGAAAATGGCTGCAAAAATCTTGCAGTGTGGATTTTATTGGCCCACTTTGTTTAAAGACACCCACGAAATCTGCAAGATCTGTGAAAATTGTCAAAAATTGGGTGCGATTTCAAAAAGAAACATGATGCCTTTGAATCCTATCATTGAAATTGAAATCTTTGACTGTTGGGGAATTGATTTTATGAGACCTTTTCCATCGTCGTTTGGATACTTGTATATTTTAGTTGCAGTTGATTATGTTTCCAAATGGATAGAGGCAATTCCATGTCGAAAAAATGATCATAAAATCGTCATCAAATTTTTAAAAGAAAATATTTTTAGTAGATTTGGAATTCCTCGAGCCATGATAAGTGATGGGGGAACTCACTTTGTTAATAAACCATTTGCTTCATTAATGAAAAAATATGGTATTACTCATAAAGTAACTACTCCTTATCATCCTCAAACAAATGGACTAAGTTGAATTAGCTAATAGGGAGATAAAGCAAATTTTGGAAAAAACTGTTAACTCAAATAGAAAAGATTGGTCTCTGCGACTTAATGATGCACTTTGGGCATATCGAACAGCTTTTAAAACATCATTGAATATGTCTCCCTATAGGTTGGTTTATGGAAAACATTGTCATTTGCCTGTGGAATTGGAACATAAAGCTTATTGGGCGATCAAAACTTTAAATTCAAGCATGGATGATGCCAACAAATTGCGTAAATTGCAACTTAATGAACTTGATGAACTCATAAATGACGCGTATGAGAATTCAAGGATTTATAAAGCAAAAATCAAATCATTTCATGATAAAACAATTCTTAGAAAATCTTTTGAGATTGGTAAAAAAGTTTTGCTTTATAATTCTCGAGTTCACATATTCCCAGGAAAATTACGATCAAGATGGACAGGCCCATATGTTGTAAAGCATGTGTATACTTATGGAGCTGTGGATATTGAAAATCCTAAAAATGGTGATATTTTTAAAGTAAATGGACAAAGGCTTAAACCATTTTTAGAAAATGAAATCTTTCAAGAAGAGTTTATTTCCCTTTCTGATCCTTGATTTTTTTTTTGTTGCATTTAAGTTTGTTTGTTTTTATTTCAGGTTTTCTTAATATTTTTATTTTCCCGGTTAAATGGCGGATAACGGTACTCCGTGACTCTCATAGTCGGTTAAATCAGTTTCCCACAATTGCTGATACAAAAATAAAAAAAAATCATTTCTTTTCTTTTCAAAATGGATGAAATTCTCTCAAAAATTTGTAAATATTTTCCCTCTGTTTCTGAAAATGTTCTAAGAAAAATTTATGCAGGAAGGTGTGAAAGATTGAGATTGCTAATGCAAAAAGGAATTCCAGAAGATATTCGTCTTGTAATAGAAGCTAAGGTCCGATTTGGAGGAGAAGTTCCACAATCATTGCTCATTCGATATTTGCCTGGATTAGGAAAAAGCACTTATGCGAAAAAACGAAGGGCCAAAAGTTTAGGGGTTTGTCATAAGTGTGCAAGATGGACTTTTGACAAACGATGCAGATCTTTGGGATGTGTTTTCAATAACAGAGAAGATAAAATTGGTTTCATTAAGAATGAGCTGAGTAAGGAGTCTTTAGATAACATCTTATTGACTCTTGAGACTCATTCTAGTGGACATGTGCATATTGAACTTCTCCGTTTATGGAAACAATTCCAAGATGAGCGTCATAGTCTTGGGAATCCGACTAAAAAAGACCATGTTTGCCAATTTATAAGAAAATTGGATGGGAAGCATATCCTCGACTCATAGAAGGCGTTGAAGCTGTTTCTGGACGTAAAACCAGAGGAAAATTGTGAGCCACAATCACACTACTGTTTATATGCATGTGTGTCATTATTGTTTTTACTATCTATTCTGTTTACAGCTGTGACCCATAGTTTTGTCATGATAACATATTACTCCTATAAAATCTCTCATCTTTCTCTCTATTTTCGCAGAAAAAAAAAAAAAAAGTAAAAACATGGCTGGATCCTCTGCACAAACATTGAAAAATATTTGTGTATTTTGTGGGTCGAGTCCTGGAAAAAATGAAGTGTTTGTCGAAGCAGCGAATAATCTTGGAAAGATATTGGCTGAGAGAAAAACTCACTTGGTATATGGGGGAGGTAACATTGGGTTAATGGGATCTATTTCAACATCTGCTCATCTTGGAGGTAGTCAGGTTTTGGGTATTATTCCTACAGCTTTAGCTGCAGGAAATATTACAGGTGTTACGATTGGGGAGGAATTAAAAGTTTCTTCTATGTATGAAAGAATCACTCAAATGATTGAAAATTCTGATGCTTTTATTGCACTACCAGGTGGTTTTGGTACATTAGAAGAAATTTTTCACACTGTTTCTTGGGCACAACTTAATATCCATAATAAACCTGTGGGCTTGTTGAATAACAATAATTATTTTGACAGTTTGTTGACATTTCTTGATAAAGCTGTGGAACAGAATTTCATTTCAGAAAATTCACGACGGATGCTCATCTGTGCTTCGACTGCCGACCAATTAATTGATGATTTGGAAGCTTTTGTTCATAAGCCTGATCCGATGATAACAAAGATCAATTGGTCGCAATCAAGCAGTAAGAAAAGGAAGTTGGATCATTGATTCAAAACTCGTGGATTGGTTTGCGTTTGTTTCAGTTTGTTATCTTCAATAAAATTTCAGGTGATATCTCTTTCATTATGTACTCTTTATTAATAGTTATTTTTACATTAGAGACAATGTCATATTCTGATTGGGGGGAGAACAAACTTAAAAAAAAAAAATTAAAAAAAATTAAAAAAAATAATATATATTATTTTAAAATAAAATCATGTTTATTGTTTGTATCTTAGTAATTTTTGCAAAAATTGTCATACATTACATGTTTGAAAGATTTAAATTAGAACATGCATTAATCTATTTAAGAATGTTTAAATTTTTATTTGAAAAAAAAGTCAATTTAATATTCTGATCAATATAAAAATATGATTTATGAAATCTTTTTGAGTGATTAACCATTGTGATAATATCGTGTATTAAAGTATATGGCCCAAGATATACCTTATAAGAGTGCCTATAATTTTAAACTCACACATATTTTGTGAGTGAGTGGAGAGGACTGAGAAAACAGCTTTCGAGCCTTTATTGATCATGAGAGAGACTATCTATTGTTTAGATCTTGAGTTCTTATTTTGAAGAAAAAAAAATGATATTTCCTGAAAAAAAAACGGAGAAAAATACAAAAAAAAAGATATTGAATATCTATGTAATTTTAAGTTATATGCTACGACCCATATATCTCTCATAAAAAAAAAACAAAAAACAAAAAAGAGAGAAAAATTTATTGTACAAATTAAATAAATATGTGGTCAAGAAGCATAAACTTAGTCTGATTCCATGATGTTATGCAAAAAATAAATAAATAAATAAATAAATATCAGGAAAAAATATATAATAAGAACAACTAGATTTTGAATCAATGGATTTTCTATGTTTTGATTAGTTTGGCTCGTTTGTCTGTCTGCATTCTGTAAACCATTTTTCTGAGCATTTATCTGTATTCCAACTCCATGAGAGAAATCGTTGCCATAAATTGAAACATTTATTAACCTGTGAGGATATGGAGTTGAGACTCTTACTAGGAATTTCTGAAGGCCGTGTACATTTAACTACCTGAAATAAGCTTTGAATTGATCATCTCAAATTATTTCATAAATTATAATTATGATGATCTTGATATAACTTTGACAGTTTTCAAATTTAATTTAAACACTTAGATAGTTTTGATTACATTTCTATTTAAATTAATCAATATGTTTTGTATTGCTATTAACGCTTAAATTGCTAGGGACTAGCAATAAGCTGGTTGGAGGTGTGATAAACATCAAAATTGTACATTAATTAAATGTTTTATAATATAAATATATAGTTTTTGTTTTATTAAATGTTTAAATATTATATGTTTTATAATAAATTGTATAAAATATAAGTTGTTGTGTAATTACAAGTTTTTACTATTTTTTACAGGTTCGATAAAACAAGAATAAACTTGGCGTTGCAAATGGGATTAAGATGATTTTTGGACCTGTAGAAAGTTGATGTTAATATCTACAATATTGGTGGCAAGCATGAGATAAAAATCCTCTCACAATTGGGATCAAATTAAGCAACAAATAAAGTTACCAAAAGAGTGGCAGTTTTACCATGCTCTAGTATTTTGACCATATCTCTCAAATTACTTGGTCAAATGGTTTGAAAAAAATACCACAACTAGACAACTCAATTATCCACATGTTTCTTTTTATGTGAAGAATCAAATTCCAAGAAGAAGATTTTCAAAAGTGATGTGTAATATAATATAATATCTTGGAACACCAATGAAGACTTTTGTGTAAAAAAATAATATTTTATTTGTGGTTGTCTCCCCAAATTTGGCTATAAATAGGGGTGCATTGTAATGTATTGAGATATCCCTCATTCTATGAACAAACCTTTGAGTTCATAATATTTCTCTCTATATTTTTCCTTTATTTCTTCATTTAAATATAATTAGCATTTTAATTTCATATTCAAAGTTTTACACTTTGAATAATGAATAGCTAACTCCCTAAAGTTGAGATGAAAAGGTGAAACTCTTGGCATGATAATAAAGTTACTAAAAGGTAAGAATCTATGTTTTATATTATTTAATCATTATTTATTGTTTATGTTATATTTATTTTTTTAAGCATTTTTATACCCTACTTATAAGTGAGAGTTTTGATTTATTGTTGCTTTATGTTACACTAAATTCTTGGAACCATTTAAATGTTAGTTTGGTGTTACCAACCATTTAAAGTGGATGCCTTGATTTATTATATATGAATATATTATAATATTAAATTCTTGGAACCATTTAAATGTTTGTTTGGTTTTATCAACCATTTAAAGTGGGAACCTTGATTTACTATATATAAATATATCATAATATTAATTTCTTGGTACCATTTAAATGTTAGTTTGGTTTTACCAACCATTTAAAGTGGGAACCTTGATTTAATGTTTACAAATATATATATAGCACAATAAATACTTTGACACATTTATAAGTTTTGGTATATATTATATACTTATAAGATAATAATATATAGCATAATATAAATATGATTATTTAATATATTGGAACCATTTTATTAAGTGGATTTCAATAATGTTCGTTAATGTTAACTTTATTAAAATACCAAGAGTGGATCCTTTAATCTCAACTACTTAAATTAAAATTTGAACAATTAAAATTTACCCATTAAAGATTCAAACAATTAAAATTAAAAAGAAACAAAAACAAAAACAAAAACAAAAAGACATTGTAGTGGACTTGTAATTACCTTAGCTTCCCTGTGGATACGATATTCGAACTCATCGAATTATACTACTTGTGGACAACCTGCTCTTGGGAGTGCAACAATCAAAGTCGCAACAACTTTCGTATCATCGTGTCAGTCGATGGATCCATCTACATGTAACTGTGGTACCCGGCGCGGGCATCAGCGACAACATTACCCGTCCACTGAAACCTAGCCTTACATGTCATCCTGTCATCGTATTAGTCACAACCAACTCCCATCCTTCAAAACGTGTCATCATAGTCATCACATAATAAAATCATGTATATACGTAAATTTTTCTTAAATCAAGCATGCAGCGTATTTTCATATTTACATAAAAGGTCATATCCATGATATCATCAACGTTTAAAACATGAACATTCGTGTTCGGGGTGCGGCCAGGACTACTAACTCGACTCAAAGACGGCCACGCTTAACCCATAATACAAAGATTCGTAATCAAGCTTCACATGACCTAATCTAACCCTCACTAAGAACGATCATAACGACGTATTAATAACCAAACAAGACAATAGCACTTAAACTAAGAGCTCCTAAAACCCTGGACCAGCACCTAGGCGCTGACACTGTGGCGCTGCGGTGCTTGATTAGCGCCTAGGCACCCGACATCAGCGCTGCATGTTCGAAGACCAAGCACTGCGGCGCTTAAAGGGCAGCGCCGCGGTGCTAACGCTGCGGCTGAAAGACATCCCAAATACCTCAAAGCCAACTTCTACCCTACTCTCAACCAAATCGAACCAGTCCCGAACCAATACTCCTTGCTCAACACTGGACACCTCTTGGATCAATCTAGCCAAGGACCCTATCCCCCATTCACGCTGTTACGCAATCTTTCCCCGAAATCACCTTCTTCGAACCCTAATTATCAACATACCATATTTAACTCCCCTAGCCTTATGACCAGCAGCCCATGAACCCTTCACAACAAACTCCCATCCCTTTCTCTTGATCTTGCGATATCAAGCCTTTCCTAGCCAAAAACACATTCGGCCTTCACTTTAACCCGACCGAGACTTCGACTCCAGCATCGTTTCCCCTTCACTCTCATCCTAACAAGTTCCATAAAATCCCGTTTCGGCAGGCCTCTTGCACATGAATAGTGAAAACGTGAGTTGAATGCATAAACATGCGTTTTCATGAACAAATCGAAAGCATAATCATAAAACCATGCAATGACTGAGCATTATACGTATATAGAACATATATCAGCATAAATATAGTATGAATGATGCAAAATAAAGATACATGGTGTGCCTTAACGTTTTTATGCTAAAAAAACTCAAAGATACGCGCGCAGGGTTTGAACTGAAGAGGCGGGGAAGAAGCTTTCTTGCAAACCTAGGGATGATCCGATGGAGGCTACTAGTTTTGCTTTGAAAAAGGCTGCTGATGGAGGGGAGGGGCGGGCGTGCACTAGGGTTAGGGTTTGAGGCAGTGGGGTTTTAAATAGATAATACATTCATAAATGGGCCCTAGCCAATTTAAATGAATTAAAAAAGGTTTTGGGCCAATTAAGCTCCAAAATAAACTCATCAAGCCCAAACACATGCCCGAAAAATATTTTGGTTCGGTACATTTTTGAAAATATTGTCCCGAACCCTCAAAAAGTACACCGAGTCGATAAAATTTGCGTACCGGTTTAAATACGGTCCGACAAGTAAAAATACCCAACTAAGGCCCACTTTCAAAATTTTCCCTTAAGTAAACCTTATATTAAATAATTAAAAATAATTATTCAATAAAAATATTTTCCTGATTATTCCCCGGTCTCCGTTACTCATTTTAGCGTGAAATGCCTCTAAACACCATATTGCATGAAACTTTAAAATAACCACCTATCAAAGCCAACCATGAAATAAATGCATAAAAATCATTAAAAACTTATTTTAAATAAAACCCTAGATTGCATGCAGTCAGGGTTACGTAGTTCGAATTTCCTAGATCTTACAATTTTGAAGTTAAAAAGTAGTGAGCGAAGGATCCCAAAAAGGTTGTGTTACTGCCACTCCGAGAAGCTCAAGAAGTCACGCGTCAAGTCTATGAGTTATTACTGCTTTGAATTTGACATGCTGGAAAATTTTTAAAATGCTTTTACGACATAGAGATTTGGAGATAGATTTTTTCTAAATTAAATGCATATTGGTTACGTGGTTTGGACGGTGTGTACACTTATTCTTAAGCGACGTGAGGAGAATTTGGCTTTTGTGTAACTCGAAATTTTGCAATACCTAAGATTAAGTTGAAACGAATTGAACTTTGTGATAGGACTGCTTGTTTAGAATTCTACATTGTGTAGGAAGAGAATGTTGAAGTTGATGTTGTGGGTTGATTTTGTAGGAATCATGAACTTAGGGACGGAATTATAATACTTTGAGGGAATTAATTGCAAGTTTTCAGAAATATTGAGGGTGATTTTGCTATAATTCAAAAATATAGGGGCTTAATTGTATGAATCCAAAAACTTGGAGGGTTAAAATGCAAAAATTTGGGGCTAAATTGGAGAATTCGTGAATTTTTGGGTCTTGATTGCAAATTTTAGGAGAATTATGGGGTCTTTTAGCAATTTTCGAAATCTATGGGAGCCGTTTGGATTGAATTTGATAGTTTTAGGAGCTAGGAATGCGCTAAGTTAGGCTTAATTGAATAATCCGAGAGCTTTGGGAATTAGGTTGAAATTTACTGGAAAATAAAAGGGTATATTTGAACGTAGTTCAGCAGGTAAATTACCAACTAAGGGTTACATAAGCAATTGTGGTTGAGAAAATTAGACAAATATGTAAGTATGAGGATGTCCTAGGAGGAACGAGAAATATTAGTATTAGCGATTTTTGATGAGAATGTGAGATTTGTAAAATTATTAATTTTTGGGTATTAAGTTGATTATAGAGAATTAGAATTGTATTCTAGGTGTTATAAGCGTATGTCATGAAACACGAAGGATATAAATATTAAAGATATGATTTAATCAACTATATTTTTATTTTTTGATTTTACCATCAGATACAAATACCCTTGGGTTTGTTTCAGGAAGTTTGGGATTTTCGTACTATATATTCCAGAATTTAGGCAAGATAATTGAGATGAAAAAATCAGTAAACGGAATTCGTTTTTATTGGGATATTAGGCCAAACTATGGAAGTAATGTTATGAAGGAGTCGAGGAATACAAGCTATGAATATCAGAGTTCGTATAATTTTTGTAAGATTCGGTTTATAAGTTTTGAGTAAAATATTATTTGGGGAATATACGAGATAATTACAAAATTTGGGGAAGTAAGTTAAAAGGAAATAATTTCATTTTTGGGTTGACAATGCGATTGCTATGATTTCTAAGGTCCAACAACATCTGTTTTTGAACTTTGTCACTAAACCTTATAAGGATTGATTCATTTGGGGAATATTTAAAGTTATTAAGAAACAACTCATAGTGTCATGAAATTGTAACCCCCGAAAATCTTTTTACGTAGATCGCATGCATGAAAATTGTTAAATTGCTAAAATATTTTAATTAAATAATTTTGGATGCATGAATGATGTATTTTGAGTGAATAAATGATTAATTGTATAATTTTGTTGGATTGCATAATTTAAAGATTGTCAGACGAATATCGGTGGTTGGCCGGAACGGAGTACTGGAGACGATTAAGGTGTTAAAGTTTTAAAAGCTAAATTTTTATTTTTACTTAAAGAATTATTGTATTTTCATGGCCAAGTTTAAATTAATTAGTGGGATCAAGTGATTTTATCTATTTTATAAAGGATTTTTTTTGTAAATAGATATTTTTAAATCTTTTAATTTGATGCCTAATGATTTTATTAATGTTAATGGGCCTAATTAATTATTTAAAAAGCTAGACTTAATTAAGCCCATTTATTAAGTGTTTAAGAAACTTTTTAAAATTCTTTTTAAAAGAGTCATACACACACCTAAACATACACACACACATACACACACCGAAACATACACACACAATTCATAAATTGAAGGAGAGAAGAGAGGAATCGGCCAAATCTAGGGATGCTTGCAAGGAAGTTTTTGATTTTTTCTTCTTCGTTCTTCGATATTTTTCCGTTGTTCTTCCTTCAAACAACGATCACCTGACTCCTTTGCATCCCAAGGTGGGTTTTCGGTGCGATTTTGACAAGAAAAAGGGGTAGAAAAAATAAAAATCGTCCTCCGTTCGCCACCGACGTTCCACCGCTACGGTATTCATATTTCGAGCGTTTTAAACGCAATGGTAGGTTTCTAAACCTTCTTTTTGCACCATTCAAATCATATTATTATGTTTAATCATGTTTGCTTGAAAAATATGAAACCCTCCTTTTATTTTCGTTTTTATGGCTTGTACATCTTAAAACTTTGATTTTCATGCATTGAACCTCATGCTTATGATACACAAAGGGGATTCCATGATAAGGCTATGGGAAAGGACGGTTTTAAACATGTTTAAGGATCCATAAATGCATGTTTAAGGGATGGACAATAGGGATGAAAGAGCTGAACGAAAATTGGATTCTTAAGAAGTAGGATTTGCATTTTTGGTCCTAGGAAGAAGCAGGCTGTTAGCTGCTGTAGGGACATGTTCATGGGTCCTAATAGGGTCTAGTCATGGTCCTAGATGGGCTGTGGGAGGGCTGGAAATGGACGATAAAGGTTGCACGTCGCTTTGGGTTGCTTAAGTCTTGTAGGGGCGCATGTTTAAGGTTGCAAGTGCTAGGGCTGTAGAGGCCGGTTTAGTAGAGTTCTAAGGGTTTACTCTAGGTCCTAGGATGGGTACATAGTGTTAGAGTAGGTGCACGTCGAGTCAAATGTTGGCCGAGTGTTCACAATGAAACTCTATGTATAAACAATATTTATTTTAATAATATTTGAAATTATTGTTTTGGCACATCTTTATCTGTATACTCATGCTAATTTCATAGATAAAGTCCTTGAATATACAAATAATAGAAATAATATGATATGCTCATATGATGAGTATCATGAAACTCATATTTAGAATACTATATATTCTAAACAGTTCCTAGTCGATTCAGCCGTCGCTAAGAAGGATATAGGCCACTCGAGTTTGAGACTAGTATCTGCGATTGTGCAAATATCAAAAGGAGGACATATTTACTTTTACTATGACCAGCTTATAGTAAAAAAATCACAAATAATTCAATATTTAACCAAATGAGGTGAATCAAGTGGCCAAATTCATCTACAGACAATTCCCTACATGTTTTTTATTTTGAGCCAAGTCAAATTCGGTGCTTAAAGTCGTGGAACATAGCATTGAAAGAAGGGCCATGGAATTGAAGTTTGAGGAGACAAAAACTAGTATTACAACTACATGGCATTATTAAAATTTTTGACCCTTTCTCTCATTTGGCCTATAAATAGAGGCATTGTGCTAGCTTGAGAATCATTCTATCTCATTGTAAAATATAGTGTGAGTGTGTATCAAAGTTCTAAGTTACAATATTTTTTCTTTCATTTTCTTAACTATGAGTGATGATTTTAGTGTTGATCAAAAGTAAGCTCATGGCAAGCTAATATATTATGTCAAGGTGAAGAGGATGAATTCTTGGTGAAGTAAGATTGTTTATATTTTGTATATTCTTTCTTTATTTCATTTCAATAAACTAACTTCTTTTTATTGTAGGTATAAAAATGAATTATTTGTTGTTATCAATTTACATCAAATGCTTGATACCATTGAAGTGGTTATCTTGATTTGTTGTTTAATTTTGATACAATAAATATTTTATCAATTATTATTATTGTTATATTATATATATTTATATAATTATATCATATATTCATTTAGACGATAGCGTGGCTCTGCCGGTTGTTCTAAATGCAATATTATGATTTAATACTAACATCTAACAATCTAACATTTACTTTATCGCAATTATCTTTTATTTTTCGCATCTAACTTTTACTTTACTGAAACTAACTTTTACTTTATCGCAACTAACTTTTATTTTTTTTCATTTAACTTTTACTTTCCCGCAACTAACTTTTACTTTATCGCAACTAACTTATTAAATCTTATATTTCATTTAGGCAATAGCGTGGCTCTGCCGGTTGTTCTAAATGAAATATAATAATTTAATTTAACATTTACTGTATGCAATTATATATTTATATAGTTATATATATAATCATAGGTACCATATATAAAATATCGGTTAATTCGGTATTTTCTATAGTGGGAACTATATTATATTATATGTGTGTTTAATTATTTAATTTTTCTAGGAACCATTATTTATGGTGGTTTCCTTTGTTTAATTTTAGTTAAACAATATTACATAAACCAAGAATAAAACCTTGAGCCTTGACAAAATTTATAATTTGTAAACTTCATTTTTGAATTTGGTAATTTATAAATTAATAAATTTAAACTAAAAATAACATCTCTGTGGATTGATCTCGTACTCACGAAATATATTACTTGCAGACAACCTACACTTGGGTGAATATAATTTAAGTAGTAGCAAGTTTTTGGCGCCGTTGCCGGGGAGGTATAAATTAAGTTTATATTTGTTATTTATGTGTTATTTATAAGTATTGTGTTATTTTTACTTGTATGAGTATTTGGAGTCGTAAAAAAAGTGGTGGACTTATTCGAGTATCTGAAAATAATTTAAACATGGATGATAATTCAAATAATCAAGATAATAATAATAATAATAATAATAATAATAATAATAATAATCAAGAACATGATCAATTAAGAACACTTAGGCACCATATGAATCCTATTAGAACTAGTGCCCCATCTTGTTTAATTTTTCCTCCTGATGCATCTACTTTCAACTTTAAACCTCAAATTATTCAACTTTTACCAAATTTTCATGGCTTAGATTCTGAAAATCCATATTTATATCTAAGAGAATTTGAGGAAGTTTGTAACACTTATAATGATCAAAATTGTAGCATGGATATAGTTCGATTAAAGCTTTTCCCTTTTTCTTTAAAAGATAAAGCTAAAACATGGCTACAAAATTTAAGATCAAGTTCAATAAGATCATGGGAAGAAATGCAACAACAATTTCTCAAAAAGTTTTTTCATTCCCATAGAACAAACTCTTTCAAAAGACAAATTACAACTTTTTCTCAAAAACAAGGAGAAACATTTTATCAATGTTGGGATAGATATAAAGAATTACTTAATACATGCCCACATCATGGTTTTGAAACATGGAGAATAGTTTCTCACTTTTATGAAGGTATTATACCTAAAGATAGGCAAATGATAGAATTCATGTGTAACGGAACTTTTGAAGATAAAAACCCAAATGAAGCTATGGAGTATTTGGATTCATTAGCAGAAAATGCTCAAAATTGGGATAATATAGGCACAATTGAACCACCAACAATTAAAATCAATAATTCAACAAATGGGGTGGTATCTATAATCTTAAAGACGATACAGATATTCAAGATAAACTTGCATCTTTAGCAAGAAAAATTGAGTCATTAGAAATGAAAAGGAGTGATCAATTAAAAAGTATTCAAGAAATTGTTTGTCATATATGTGATACACATGATCATTCTACAAAAGATTGTCCAATATTACCTTCATTTAAAGAATGTCTCCATGAACAAGCAAATTATGTTAACAATTATAAAAAACCAATATTAGATCCTTTTTCACAATCATGTAATCTTGGATGGAAAAATCATCCTAATTTTAGTTGGAGGAATGATAATAATGCACAACCCTCACAACAATATTTTCAAAATAACCAAAATCATCAAGGTTATATTCCTTAAGTTACACATCCAAGAAAAAAACTTTGAAGATGTAATTCATGCATTTATCCAAAAGCAAGAGTCTATCAATATTCAAAACGGTCAATCTATGAGTGATTTGAAAGAAACTCTTGCAAAATTTGCATCTGCACTTAATATTAATGAAAAAGGAAAATTTTCATCTCAACCTCAACCTAATCCTAAAAATCAAAATCAAGAATTAAAAAATAAACAAATTAGTCAAATAAAATCTGTTATTACCCTTAGAAGTGGTAAAATAGTTAATGATCCATTTAGTCAAATAAAATCTGTTATTTCATTATTAGATGCTATTAAACAAGTACCTTCCTATGCAAAATTTTTAAAAGACTTATGTACTGTGAAGAGAAAATTGCATGTGAAAAAGAAAGCATTCTTGGCTGAACAAGTAAGTTTTATTCTACAAAATAATTCAAGTTTAAAATATAAAGATCCTGGTTGTCCAACAATTTCATGTATTATTGGAGAAAATAAAATTAAAAAAGCTTTGTTAGATTTGGAAGTAAGTGTGAATTTACTTCCTTATTCAGTTTATGAAAAACTTAATTTAGGTGAATTAAAACCTACTTCTGTTACTCTCTTACTGGCGGATATGTCAATCAAAATACCTAGAGGTATTGTAGAAGATGTGTTGGTTCAAGTTGATAAATTCATATATCCTGTAGATTTTATTGTCTTGGATACACAACCAATAGAAGTACATAATGAAATTCCAGTAATATTGGGACGACCATTTCTAGCAACTTCAAATGCTTTAATTAATTGTCGAAATGGAATAATGAAATTGTCTTTTGGAATATGACTCTAGAACTTAATGTGTTCAATTTATGTAAACAACCAAGTATAAATGAAAATGAATATGATAATAAAATAGAAAATATACAAGATGAAAATAAAAAATCTGAAGTTTTTTCAATTGAAAGTTTTGAGTCTGAAAATAATTTTAAAGAAGATGATAATACAAAACTTGAATTAAAAGTTTTACCATTAGAATTGAAATATGTATTTCTTGGTGAAAATAAAACATGCCATGTTGTAATTTCTTCAACTCTTTTACCAAATCAAGAAGAAGATTTAATTATCTTACTTAAAAAATAAAAAAATGCAATTGGATGTACTTTGAAAGATATAAAAGATATAAATCTTTTAATTTGCACACATAGAATTCATTTGGAAGAAAATGATAAAACATATCAACAACCACAAAGAAGGTTAAATCCACATATGAAGGAAGTTGTTAAGAATAAAGTATTAAAATTATTAGATGCTGTAATTATTTATCCAATCTCAGATAGTAAATGGGTAAGTCAAACACAAGTAGTACCTAAAAAGTCAGGCATCACTGTTATAAAAAATGAAAAGGGAGAGTTATTACAAGCTAGGATTCCATCTAGTTGACGTATGTGTATTGATTATAGAAAATTAAATGATGCAACTAGAAAAGATCATTTTCCACTACCATTTTAGATCAAATTCTAGAAAAAGTAGCAGGAAATTTTATTATTGTTTTCTTGATGGGTATTCAGGGTATTATCAAATACCTATATCATTAGAAAATCAAGAAAAAACTACTTTCACTTGTCCTTTTGGAACTTTTACATTTAAAAGAATGCCATTTGGTTTATGTAATGCTCCGGATACTTTTCAAAGATGCATGTTAAGTATTTTCAGTGATATGATTGAAGAATTTATAGAGGTTTTTATGGATGATATACCTGTTTTTGGAAACTCATTTGAAAATTGTCTTAAAAACCTAGAAGAAGTATTAAAAAGATGTGAAGAAAAAAAATCTTGTTTTAAATTGGGAATAATGTCATTATATGGTTAAATATGGGATTGTTTTAGGACATGTGATATCTGAAAAAGGAATTGAAGTTGATAAAGCCAAAGTTGATGTTATTGCTAATTTAACATCACCAAAAACGGTTAAAGATGTTCGATCATTCTTGGGTCATGCAGGATTTTATAGAAGATTTATAAAAAATTTCAGTGTAATATCTAAACCAATTTCAGATCTTTTAACAAAAGATACACAATTTGAATGGACTCAGAAATGTGAAAATACTTTTAAAAAAAATTATTAATATTTTAATTACATCACCTATTTTACAACCTCCAGATTGGTCTTTGCCATTTGAATTAATGTGTGATGCAAGTGATTATGATATAGGAGCTGTGTTAGGACAAAGAAAAGAAGGAAAACCTTATGCAATCTATTATGCTAGTAGAACCTTAAATAGTACTCAAATAAATTATTTAACTACTGAAAAATAATTACTTTCAGTAGTATTTGCATTAGATAAATTTCGATCTTATTTACTTGGTTCTACTACTATTGTTTACACTGATCATTCTGCCCTAAAATATTTATCAAATAAACAAGATGCTAAACCAAGATTAATACAGTGGATTTTATTGTTACAAGAATTTGATATTGTAATTAAAGATAAAAAGGAAAAGAAAATGTCGTAGCCGATCATTTATCTAGAATAATGACTGAATCATCTCATAATGAAATACCAATAACTGAAAATTTTGTAGATGATCGGTTGTTTTATGCTACTATTATGCCATGGTTTGCTAACATTGTAAATTTTCTTGTGACAAATAAAATGCCTTCTCATTGGAATTCACAAGATAAGAATAAATTCTTGATAGAAGTTAAAAAATTTTATTGGGATGATCCTTACTTGTTTAAGTATTGTCCTGACCAAATTTTTCGACGATGCATACCCGACAATGAAGTAAGTAATGTTATTAAATTTTGTCATTCTGAAGCATGTGGAGGTCAGTTTTCATCCAATAAAACTGCTACAAAAATCTTACAATGTGGATTTTATTGGCCGTCTTTATTCAATGATACGCATTTATTTTGCAAATCTTGTGAAAACTGTCAGAAGATGGGATCAATTTCAAAACGAAACATGATGCCTTTAAATCCAATCATAATTATTGAAATATTTGATAGTTGGGGGATAGATTTTATGGGTCCATTTCCATTATCTTTTGGATTTACCTACATTTTAGTCGCTGTTGATTATGTTTCAAAATGGATAGAAGCAATTGCATGTAGAACTAATGATCATAAAGTTGTTATAAAATTTTTAAAAGAAAATATTTTTAGCCGATTTGGAATACCTAGAGCAATAATTAGTGATGGGGGAAGTCATTTTATAAATAGATCATTTTCTTCTTTGTTAAGAAAATATGGCATTACACATAAAGTATCTACCACATATCATCCTCAAAGTAATGGTCAAGTTGAACTTACAAAAAGAGAAATAAAACAAATTTTAGAAAAAACAGTTAATCCAACTCGAAAAGATTGATCTTTAAGATAAACTGATGCATTATGGGCATATAGAACTGCATTTAAAACATCATTAGGGATGTCACCATATAGGTTAGTTTTTGATAAGCATTGTCATTTACCGGTTGAACTTGAACATAAAGCTTATTGGGCAATTAAAGCATTTAATATTAATTTAGATGATGCATCTAAATTAAGAAAATTGCAATTAAATGAACTTGAAGAATTAAGAAATGATGCATATGAAAATTCAAAGATTTATAAAGATAAAACTAAAGCCTTTCATGATAAAAATATTATGAGAAAGTCATTTGAAATTGGACAAAAAGTTTTACTTTATAATTCTCGTTTGCATTTATTTCCAGGAAAATTAAGATCGAGATGGTCAGGACCATTTATAGTTAAATTTCTTTATCCTCATGGTGCTGTTGATATTGAAAATCCTAAAAATAATGATGTATTTAAAGTTAATGGGCAAAGACTTAAGCCTTTTATAGAAAATGAAATTATTAATGATGAGTTTATGCCTTTATATGATCCATAATAGTTGTTTGATATTTTCATATTCTGTTTTTGCAGATTCTAGTTCATTTCACGGTTAAGTGGCGGATAACGGTACTCTGTGACTGTCTAAGTCGGTTTCTTCAGTTTTCCTAAAATAATGGAAATATATAATAATAATAATAATATGGATGCGTGTATTGTGAATCTTCGTAAATATTTTGCTTGTTTACCAGATAATGCGCTGAAAAAAATATATAAAGCTAGATGTGAGCGACTAAGGTTGATGATGTCTTATGGCATACCGAATGATGTCCGTTTGATAATTGAAGCAAAAGTCCGATTGGTTGGGGAAGGAAGTGATAATAATAAGACATATGCGGATATGCCAGGATTTGGTAAAAGCACATATGCCAAAAAGCGAAGAGCTAAACTTATAGGTGGATGTCATAGATGTGCAAGGTGGACTTGTAAGGGGAAATGCAAAAATGTTGGAATGACATCAATAAATAGAGAAGATAAAATTTTATCATTAAGAATGGTCTGAGTAAAGAGCCTTTGGATAATTTTCTAGAGGTTCTTGATACGCATTCTAGTGGGTACGTGCAAAATGAACTTCTTAAACTATGGTGGCAATTTCAACAGGAGGAATATCAATATGGACGGTGGAATCAGCCTTACAAAGATCCTACTGTTGTAACACATATCTATTTTGATAAGTAATATATATATATATATATATATAAATATATATATATATATACACAATTTTGTCTTGGGAATCTGACGTTAAAAGACCCTGTTTGCCAATTTATAAGAAAATTGGAGTGGGAAGCAGTATCATCGACTCATAGAAGGCGTTGAAGCCGTTACTGAACGTAAAATCAGAGGAAGATGTGAGCCACAATCAAAACTACGCTGTATATATGTGTTTTAATTTTATGTCATTTTTATTTTTTATTAATAATAATTTCCTGTTCAAATATTGATTTTTGGCATGGTACCCTTATAAATTCATATGATGTGATCTAACAATTACAGAAAACATATTTCTAAACATGTCAACGTCCACGGTAAATAAAATAAAAAATATTTGTGTATTTTGTGGATCTAGTGCAGGAAAAGATTCAATTTATGAAGAAGTAGCAGAAAAGCTTGGAATAACACTTGCTGAAAAAAAGATTCATTTGATATATGGTGGTGGTGAAGTTGGTCTCATGGGAAAAGTTGCTAAAGCTGCGGCATGCAGGTGGAAGTGAAGTCTTAGGCATTATTCCGATTACTTTAGCCGAATCTTACTGGACCAACAATAGGAGAAGAAATGAAAGTGGACAACATGTATGAACTGAATTACTCAAATGATTGAACATTCAGATGCTTTCATTGCTTTGCTAGGAGGTTTCGATTCTTTGGAGGAAATATTTCATACTCTTTGCTAGGGCACAATTAAATATCCACAACAAGCCAATTGGTTTGTTAAATGTTAACAATTATTATGATAAACTGTTATCGTTTCTTGATGATGTTGTGAAACAGGGATTTCTCTCATTAACTTCACGAAGGATGTTAGTTTTTGCTACAAGTGAAAGTGAACTTATTGATTTACTGCAAGGATTTAGTCATTAACCAGATCCATTCTTATCTCAACTTAATTGGAAAACATCCAAGAGTAAGAAAAGAAAATTCATGTGATGCTAAACTTGTGATTCAACGGTATGTTTTAATATTTTTTTTAAGGTATGAATAATGTCTTCTTCTTCTCCTCTTAGTTTTTTTTTTTTATGAAAATAAAAATATATACTTATATATAGTAATAATATTAATAATTTTTAGTTCAATGTCGAGTAAGGTGTTAGTAAAATGCACCTGAGACGCATTAGTTAATAATTATTGGAAAATCACAATACACTAGATTTTAATATTCATTATATTCAAATTACAGACTAAAAAAAACTAGTTTTCCATATGTACCAACACTAGATTTTAATATTCATTATATTCAAATTACAGACTAAAAAAAAACTAGTTTTCCATATGTAACAATTTATATATATATAATTTTTTTGATCAATTAATATAAAATATATAATAGATGTGTTTATTTATTTATATATATTTATATATATAATTGTGTGTGTTTTCAAATAAAACAATTTCTAAAATTTTTATGAGAATATAGTTAAAAGATATGGTTCGTATGGTTGTTAACATATATAATTGAAAGAATTTTTTTTTGTAAAAGTATAATATATACTCACACATCTTTTGTGAGTAAGGGGTGAGAAATGAGAAAATAATTAATAAACTTTTATTGATTATTGAAAAATGGTTAATTACAAGAATATAACTCCCCTAAAAAAATATTTATTGAAAAAAAGAAAAAAAAGAAGTAAAAAAATAACGGACTGTAAAGTACTTTATTCATTGTAATTTATTTTTTTCTAGATTTGATTGATGTACTATCAATGTGTTGTAAAAACAACTATCAATATGATCTTAAAAAAAAAATCAAACAAACAAAAAGATTTGTTTGTGCTAGTTTCAAAGGTAGTCGGATGTATCCGTTATATAATGTTTTTATATATATAGATATTTATGGTATAATGTTTGGATAAAAAAATTTTATATTATTGTAAAATTTTGCAGTCACATTATTTAAAAAAAACAAAAGAAGCAAAAAACAAAAGAAGAGAAAAAAAAAACAAAAGAAAGGGGATTTTATTGTAATGCCCGAATTTTGAAAAAAATAAAATTGTGGCAGTAGTTGTGATGGTTTATGGCTTTACGTTATGGTATGAATGATAATGAATGTTATAGAATTGAATAGATAATGGATGTGTAGAATCAAAGGTTGAATTTGAACTAAATAGGTAATGGAAGTGCAGAAACGGTATGGAAAATGTGGCAGTAGTTGTGGTTTTTAGCATAATATTTTGTATATTGATCCAATTGATGTGAGGCAACTTTCATTAGAAAGATAATACATAAGGCTATAAATTTCTTCCAAAACACGCGCCATGGAGCCCAGCACTTGTACAGAAAACGTGTTTTTAGGTTTGGATGGTATATATTAGATTGGAGAATGATTTTTGCATCATTTCTTCTCATTCTCATTTCTCTCCATCGTTTTAGAGCTAGGGTTCCTCATTTCTCCTTCAATCCAATTTCTTCCAAGACATTAATCTTTGATTGAAGCCTTAATCTTTGCTTGGAGATTAGAAATTCTTCTCCTCAAGAGTTTAGAAGCAAGGTAAGAAAGCTTATTTCCTTGGGTTAGTGATTGGAGGGAAAACAATGGGTTGTTTGGTTTGAGTGTTGAGGTAAAGTTGTTAATATAATGATTGATGGTATTGTATGTATTTATATTTTGGAAAAGAAATGGAATTGTAGAGGAGCTAACTCTTTAGCACGCACGTCACGTGTTTGACAAAATGATTAAATGAATGTTTTTATGTCATATTACGGTTAAGAAATGAAATGGATTCCTTCTTTACACAATTGTTGGGATTTGAGATTTCTTGAATATCCAAATTGCGGATCTTGATTCGAAGCATTATTGAATTAATTATGAATTTTGTACAGAAATTGCTCTGTTTTGATAAATGATCCGAGTTCATGAGTTATAGTAGAATTCAGAGCTTCAAGACTTCTCACATACACATTTCGATCTTCTTTTGCTAATATTTGAAATGTATGTTACGGTCGGTAACATACGAGGTAAAAGTATCATTTTTTTTAAATTGAAAATTCTATGGCTTGATGAAATACTTGTGATTTTTCATGATTGATCTTTTGAGATGAGCTTATTATGATATTGACTTGATGAGATTGAAATACATCATTGCATTGCATATTGAGCCACTTTTCGATTCAGATTTGATATGGCGGAGGTCGCCTTGATATATTGATTTGTCGGACGTATGTGGCTATAGTTGAGTTGGCATAGTGTATGCGGAGGTCGTTGCTATGGCCTGAACACTCTCTATAGGCGCACCATAGTCCTGGGATTGTAGAACACAGCACCCCACCTCGAGCGGATGAGTCGGTGGATGTTGCTGGGGGATTCTCTTTCCTTGGGTACCCTATGACCAGATGATTCACTTGATCTTGAAATTTATTGATAGTCCACAGCTTCTGATCATGCATTGCATTATATTGCATCTTTATGGATTTATATGAACTATTTTGAAAATTAAATTCTCATATGTTATTGATTGTATCATACTGGGTTTATACTCACCGGCACGTCGGCTACCTCTTGTTTTCATGTGCTTGACGGTAGGTGAGGCGAGGCTTGGGATGCCAGAGTCCAGCTCCACGCAAGGAGATACGAGTTAGAGTGGGATTCTCGGGTCTTAGGAGCTATGTGATGATGTTAGGATTTCTTTGGTTCACTACTTTTTGTTGGCATGTTGAAAATATATTTCAAACATTTGAGACCATTAAATTATTTTGACGATGTTTATGTGAATTTGTGAACCACAAATTATATATTTACTAAATCATTTGGTTTGTTACAATTATAATTATTAGTATTAGATATCGGACCCGGGGCCCCACATTAGGTGATATCAGAGCGTATGATATTTGGAAACAGGGTAGATCGAGTCAGTTCGAATTGCTTGATCATGTGATATATTTTCTAGCATTTTCACTGTGCCGTAATGTGAAATACATGATCATAATTGAGATACTCTATTGTTGAGCTATATTCGAGATTTTTGAGATTATTGAGTCTCGAGAGCTAGAGATGATTGATACAAGATTGAGATGATTATGATATTGTGATTTATCTATGTTTGATCTATTGTAAATCAGACATGGTTACTCGTGGTAGAGGTCATAGTAGACCTAGACAGAACATACCAGTGGCACAAGATCAGGGTAGTGCTACTCATACTCAGATGGATATAACTCCGACTCCGGTGGAGATACTGTTAGCCAGATTTCAGTCTTTGCACCCACCGATGTTGAAGGGTACCGAGAATGCATTAGAGTGTGAGAACTGGTTGGAGAATATGGATCAATTTTTTGAATCTCTTGAGTATCCAGATGATTTTATCAGCGTTTCTTTCCTGCCTCTTACAGGAAAGATAGGGGAGCCGAGTTTGCAAATTTAAAGCAGGGAAATCTGAATATTGAGGACAATGTTGCTAAGTTCTCGAATTTACTGAGATTTGCTCCTCATGTATCATACGATGAAGAAGCTAAGGCTGATCACTTCATAAATGGTCTCAATCCTGATATCTTTACCCTGGTTAATACTGGAACGCCTAACACTTTTGCTGAGGCTCTTGATAGAGCAAAGGGAGCTGAAACCGGAATCAATAGGCAGAGAGGTTCTCAGTATTCGCAACGACCCCAACAGCCACAGTTCCGACAGCAGTTCAGACAGGGTATTAGTGGCAACATAAGAGAGCAGTTTAGGGCTAGAGGGAAGCAATTTAAGAGGCATGGCAGTAATTTTTCGAATTCTAGTTGATCGAGACAGTCTGGTTCAGTTCAGAGCACTGGTTATTCAGGCACAACTTGTGGTCAGTGTGGTGGTAGACATTATACCGATCAGTGTAGAGGAATCTCTGGAGCTTGCCACTTGTGTAACCAGGTGGGACACTATGGTCGAGTGTGTCCTAATCGTGGCAGTGAAATATCTCAAAGTGGGAGATCATCGAGACAGACACCTCACCAGAATCGTCAGACCCCTACAGTTCATTCTTATCAGCAATCAAACCGGTCAGATCAGAACAAACTGAGTGGTGGCCACAGGGCAGGACATCCACCTAGACAGCAGGCTCGAGTTTTTGCACTCATTGAGGATGAGGCACATCATGCTCCAGATAATGTCATTGCAGGTAATTGTTTTCTCTCAGGTTATCCTGCTTATGTTTTGATGGATACGGGTGCATCACATACTTTCATATCTGAGCACTTTGTCACATTGCATTCGTTTCATTCTATACCCTTATCATCTACCTTATCTATTTCTACTCCACTGGGCAAAGTGATGAGGTCAAGCTGAAATGATAAGTGGTTGTGAATTTCGTTATTAGGATAATGTCATTGAGCTTGATTGTATTATATTGGAGATATCTGATTTTGACTGCATAGTTGGTATTGACATGTTGACAAGATACAGGGCTACTGTAGATTGTTTTCAGAAAATTGTTAAGTTTAGGCATGATATGACAGATCACTGAACATTCTATGGTAAAGGTTCTCGAGCTAAGATTCTTTTGATATCTGTTTTGTCCATGACTCGTTTGTTGCAGAAAGAAGCCGAATGTTTCTTGGTTTATGCGATTGATATTTCATGGTCAGTACCTAAATTGGCAGATATTCCAATTGTTAGTGAATTTTCAGATGTCTTTCGAGATGAAATTCCAGAATTTCCTCCAGTACGAGAGGTTATGTTCAACATTGAGTTGATGCCAGGTACACAACCTATTTCTAGAGCTCCTTATAGGATGGCGCCAATTGAACTGAAGGAACTAAAGGAACAACTTGAGGATCTATTCGCTAAAGGATATATAAGACCAAGTGTTTCACCTTGGGGTGCTCCGGTTTTATTCGTGAAGAAGAAAGATGGGTCTATGAGGCTTAGTGTCGATTATAGACAGTTGAATAAAGCCACAGTAAAGAATAAGTATCCTTTGCCAAGGATTGATGATCTCTTTGACCAGTTGCAGGGTTCTTCAGTATATTCTAAGATTGATTTAAGATCCGGATATCATCAGTTAAGAGTTAGAGAGACAGATGTGCCTAAGACTGCTTTTCGTACCAGGTACGTGTTAGAGTAGGTGCCCGTCGAGCCAAGTGTTGGCCGAGTGTTCACAATGAAACTCTATGTATAAGCAATCTTTATTTTAATAATATTTGAAATTATTGTTTTGGCAAATCTTTATCTGTATACCCATGCTAGTTGCATAGATAAAGCCCTTGAATATACAAATAGTAGAAAGAATATGAGATGCTCATATGATGAGTATCATGAAACTCATATTTGGAATACTGTATATTCTAAACAGTTCCTAGTCGATTCAGCCGCCACTAAGAAGGATATAGGCTGCTAGAGTTCGAGACTAGTATCTGCAATGTGAGTACCATGTTTCATTGGTAGGGGACATTGTGATGTCCGAGCATGCAGATAGGTGCTCCTGGTAGAGTGCACTGAACAACCCTCCATAAAGGACTTTCCAAGTGATTCTCACTTATCGAGTGGAAAAGTCCTGGTTTATGGTTGTACACCATTAGTCCTTATGACCCGGGACAACATTGAGACTCTATGTGCTAGAATTACACTTTGACTTGTTTACCGACTCTCATGGGGTCATCAGGTGGCAAGGTTGGGTGTTTTGTCGAAACATATAGGAGTCGATGCATTGTAGTCGGGGATTCACCGCTTACCTTCGGGTATGGATATCCTATGTGTTCTCTTGTGTATGTAGGTTGAAATCTCTGATCAGAGTATGGTGGTAATTATGAAAGGGGTTTCATAGATTACACCATCGATGCAACTACGACATGACACATAGTATCGATTCATTGACAACTCTCGATAAACCAATGGTTGTCGAACCGATCGGGATATATGAGTTGAAGGGACCGTACTGTACGCTAACCATAATTGAATAGGTTCGTGCAGGCACTATCATTTGAAACCTAGGGAATCATGTAAGCGATGCTGCTAGGCGTTTAACATGATTGGTTGGGCACTATCATACTTGAGTTCTGACGTTCTTGTTATCAAGGAGTTGATAAGTAAGAATGGAGCAATTGGGGTATGCTCATATAAGGACATGTTTAGTCCGAATCACATGGAGATGTGAACCCACGGCTAGTTGTATCAATGAACCATTGAGGGCCGCACAAGTACTAGCTTTCTAGATCCCGTTGAGAAGTAAAAATAGTTCAATGTGTTGAACGGCTTATAAAGGAGTTTATAAGCGTAAGGAAAATTAGAAGTATGACTTCTATAAAGGAGAAATTAGTTCAATGTGTTTAACGGCTTATAAATGAGTTTATAAGCGTAAAGAAAAATAGAAGTATGACTTCTATTAGAGAAATGTAAATTTTAATTTATGGAAGTGTTCCTAAATTAAAAGTTGGCCAAGTGAATAATGTATTTGAAAATTGTGATTTTCATAAACATTATTATGGACTAATTTAAATTAATTCAAGTGTTGAATTAATTAAACACTAATGGACCTTGTAGAGTCCAAATAATTAAATTAATTCAAGTGTTGAATTAATTAAATTATATTGATTCTTGTAGAGCTCCATTTAAATAAATTATTTAACTAGTGGACTTGAGTAAATTCAAGTAATGTTTAATTAATCTCAAAATATTTGAAATAATTAAATTTAGTACATGGTTTTTAATTGTTAAAAACACCATATAATATTGCATGCATGGGAGGTGAAGAGTTGGAGACAACTTTTTCAAATATCAAGGCTTGGCATGCTACTTTTGCCTTTTGCTTTTTGCCAGACCAAGACAAGTCTTCCTCTCCCAATTTTTGAGATGCAAGGGCCGAAAATGAGCAAGTGAATTCTCTCAAATTTTTCTCTCATTGTGTTCTTCAATTGTTGAAGAAAAATACACACTTCTCTTTGAAAAGTCTTCTTATTTTTCTAGTGCAAAATAAGAAGGGTTCTAGGTTGCAAGTGGTGGGCTTGATTTTGAAGGAAAGGAGGAAGCTTGTAGATCAACTCATCCATTCAAGAGCTAAAGTGTTTACACTTTAGTTGGAGCCATCATCAACCTCAAGAGGTTGATAGGTAACGATTTTCTCAACACCCTATGTATGACATTTTGGCTTTTATTGTATTTGCTACACATAATATCATGGTGGCCGAAATTTCCTCATGAAAAATTCGATTTTAAACTTTCGTTGCGCTTCCGGTCACCGTAACCGATCCCCTTTCAAGTGGTATCCGAGCTATGGTTACGATTTTGTGTAGCAATTACAAGATATTATGTTGAGATCAATTTCTAACCGCATGAGATCAAAATTTTGCATCGAATCAAGGCCGGTTTCGTGGGAATTTTTGACAGCAAGTTGCTGCCCATTTCGGGCAGCTTGGGTGCCAGAGGGGCTGCCCATTTCGGGCAGCTTGGGCTGCCCGAGGGGCTGCCCATTTCGGGCAGCTAGGGCAGCCTGAGGGGCTGCCCGAACAGCCCCATGTTTTTAATAAAAAAAAAATTTTTTGGTAAGTTGGCCGGAATCCGGCGACGGCGATGACGAATAGGGTTTCCAAAAGTGTTTTGGATAATCAAAGTGTCATGGGCCTTGATGTTGTTGGGCCATTAGATGGTTAACATATTTGCAAATTTTAAATGGGCCAAAATGTTTTTGGTGAAAAATAAGTTTTTGGGCCCTTAAGTTTAAAATTACAAAAGTTGCAAATATTTTCTCATGAAATAAATATTTTAAGTTGGACTTTAAATATTTATAGTAAATGGTCATTTACTAGAAATTCGGTTATAAATAAATTAATTTGAAAGTAGACAAAGGTGTTTGTATACTTTGTTAATTTAGTTTATAATCGTGGCGGTTAGTGATTGGATCAAGATATATAATATTGGATCAATTAATTATTGTGATAATTAATTGATGGTGTATGATATGTGATATTGTGCATGAAGGATGATCAAAAGCCCAAGCCCGATTTGCTAGGTGTATGCTAGGATATTTTGTATTGAATGATTGTAATAATTATCAATTTATAAAGTGGGCTTGATTTATGGTCCGTTCCCACCCCATGAGATGTATCCCTATTTGCCATGGATATTTATTTGTAAATATTAGTATAGTGGATGATCAAGATTGGAAGATGGTGGCCATGATGATAATGAAGATCGAAGACATGTAAATATTGGAAGCTTATGTAATAGTTGCATTCGCATCCCGTGCATTTCCCTAAGATTGGACCTAGGCCCGTGTTTAGCTCACACGGTCCGTTCGTATTGGGGCGATTGATCATCCTTGTTTGGTTTACTGTTTATAATATATTCATGATATGTTATAAATAATGAGTATGTGAGTTATTATTATGATAATAACAAAGTTGCATGAATCCGGCAAACATACGATCAAACATGGCGAGCTTTTAAATAAAATTAATGATGAGACCTTTCAAAATTAAAAACCCTCATTTTGAATAAGATTCAAAATTAATATCAAGCTCGAAAAGGGGAATTATAAATTTGTTTATAATTTCCTTGTCTTCCATCGACAATGGGTGCATGATGAACGCTACCCGTACTCGGGGCTCGACTCATATTATTGGGGGAGCTTTGGGTGCCGGAAAGCTGTGACATCCATTGACATGGTGATGTGAACTACGTGGAACTCCCATGATTTCGGCTCATATTATGGGGGGAACTCATGGCGACCGTCCATTAAGTTTCAACATCGATGGGTAAGGCTTGACACGTGAAGATGAACGACGTCATATTATTGGGTCCTAATCAAACGTGAGAAAAAAGTTTACGTAAGGGTTGCATTGTGATGCAATCGGAAAATACCTTTTAGGAATTGTGATTGGCTGATATTATTCGGGATCATAATTCGCTAATTGGACCTTACGTACCAACTGAGGAAAAGAGTTTCCCGTTTTCACTAGAGGGTAGTGGAAATGTCAAAACAGTGGGAGCAAATATTTATGAAGTAAAAGTTCAAACTTCATATCTTACTAAATATTTTAAAATAGTCATCAACATTTATCTGTTTTTACTTTTCAGTACAAATTGACAATGTCTTCGATTCGCAATCCGATATCCATAATACTCGACAAACACATATTAACTGGACCTAATTACCTCACTTGGCTAAGAAACCTAAAAATCGTCTTGAATTCGGAAAGGGTAGCATATACACTGACTGAGTCGCCCCCTATTGAGGCTCCGACTGACTGCACTCCTGAGGAATTGCAGGCTTACAAGGAATGGTGCGACCATGACTTGATAGCCAGGTGTTATATGCTGACTTCTATGAATGATGAGCAGCAGAGGCGTTTTGAGGATGCAAAGAGTGCTGCTGACATTCATTTGCATCTCAAGGAGCTCTTTGGTGAGCAAACACGGCCTCTTAGGCATGCTACCATCAAGGAGCTGATCACTTTGCGCATGCGAGATGGGGCCTCGGTCCATGAGCATGGCCTAAAGTTGATTGGGCTTGTGGACAAGCTCGTTGGCATGGATCTGATCTTGCCTTCGGAGTTGACCACCGACGTGTTGCTGTTATCATTGCCTAGCTCATTTGATCCTTTTGTGGTGAACTTCAACATGAACAAGATGGAGCCGACACTTGAGGAGTTGGTGAATATGCTTGTTACGTTTGAATCAACCATCAAGAAAGAGAAGTTGGTTCTTTATGTGGGTTCTTCATCTGGTACGAAGATTGATCCACATAGGAATGGAAAGAAGCGTTCTTTCCAACGTCCCAAGAAGAACGTGCCCTTGATGAGGCAATCTCCGAATCCCGTTGAGGCAGCCAGACCAGTTAAGGCTGACAAGACTGATGATGTATGTCATCACTGCAAGAAGCCTGGACATTGGAGGCGTAACTGCAGGGAATATCTTGCCCAGAAGAGTTCTGGAAATGGTATATTCTAAATTGAAGTAAACATTTCAATTAACTCTACTTCTTGGATATTGGATACCAGTTATGGTTCACATCTCTGTAATGATTTACAGGTGATGGGAAGAAGTAGGAAGCTTAAGGAAGGTGTGACCTTCTAGAGGATGGGCAATGGAGCAAGAGTTGCTGCCAAAGCTATTGGAGATGTTTACTTGCTTATGAACAATGATTTTAAGTTAATTTTAAGAGATGTTTTGTTTGTACCGGATTTGGTGAAAAATATTGTTTCCATTTCTATGTTGATAAAGATAGATATTCTTGTTTATTTAGTAAAGGTGTTTGCAACATTTACAAGAATGAATGTTTGATTGGTACTAGAGAACTTGAAAACGATCTCTATAACTTAAAATTGAAAGATATTCCACTAAATGTCCATTTAAAGGCAGACACCATATGAGATATGGATGGGTAAGCCTCCCAAATATTCTTGTCTTAGAATACGGGGGTGCCCTGCTTATGTATAGCAGGTAGTGGGAGATAAATTGGATTGTCGATCCATTTTATGTTACTTTGTGGGATATCCAAGGAATTCAGTTGGATATCATTTCTATCATCCCCAAGAAACAAAGGTGTTTGTTTCTAGGAATGCAACCTTTTTAGAAAAGGAATTTCTATTAGATAGAAAAGACGAGATGATAGAACTCGAAGAGGTTCGAGAGACACCCACAATTATAGAACCCACACCCGAAGAGCCAAGAGAGGAGATACAAGCTCCTAGAAGATCCGAGAGAGTCTCGAGACCACCTATGAGGTATGGTCTGCTTCTTGAAGAGGGCCATGATGAGCCTATCCATGGATGTGATCCAAGGACCTTCAAGGAAGCGTTATATGATGCCGATTCATCCAAATGGCTTGAAGCTATGGAATCTGAGATGAATTCCATGCATTCGAACCAAGTGTGGAATCTCGTGGATCCACCTGAGGGAATTGTTCCCATAGGGTGTAAATGGATTTACAAGAGGAAACTTGGGGCGGATGGGAAGGTATTGACCTTCAAGGCGCGATTGATGGCAAAAGGATATACTCAAAGACAAGGAGTTGACTTTGAGGAAACTTTTCTTCAGTTGCAATGTTCAAGTACATAAGGATATTGCTAGCCATAGTTGCATGGTATGACTATGAGATATGGCAGATGGATGTTAAGACATCCTTTCTTAATGGGGATATTAAGGAAGAGATTAACATGTCTCAACCCGAAGGGTTTACATCTATCGGAAGTGAGCATATGATATGCAAACTTCAAAGATCTATTTATGGTCTAAAGCAGGCATCTAGGAGTTGGAACCTCAGATTCGACAGTACAATCAAATAGTTTGGTTTTGATAAGAATCATGAGGAACCCTGTGTGTATAAGAAGGTCAGTGGGAGTATTGTGACATTTTTGGAGTTTTATGTTGATGACATTCTAATCATTGGGAATGATGTAGGAATGTTGCAATCAACTAAGATATGGTTAGCAAGTAAGTTCTCGATACAGGACTTGGGTGAAGCATCTTTTGTATTGGGAATACAGATCTATAGAGATAGATCAAGAAGAATGCTTGGTCTCACCCAATCCACATACATTGATACCATCGTGAAGCGGTTCTCGATGGATGAGTCCAAGAGAGGACATCTACCAATGTGTCATGGCAGTGTCCCTATCCAAGTCTATGTCTCCCAAGACTGATGCAGAGATAGCGGCGATGACAAGCATTCCTTATGCATCTGTGATTGGTAGCATCATGTATGGGATGATATCTACACGTCCTGACGTGGCTTTTGCACTAAGTGTAGTGAGTAGATATCAATCAAACCCTGGTCTTCCACACCGGAAAGCTGTGAAAGACATCCTCAAGTAGTTGAGAAGGACCGATAAATTGTTCTTGGTCTATGGGGTGGAGAACTGAAATTGGAAGGCTATACCGACTCTATCTTCCAAAGCGATATCGATGACTCGAAGTCAACCTCTGGGTTTGTATTCATGCTCAATGGTGCTGTTGTCTCTTGGAAGAGTTCCAAACAAGACAATACTGCGGATTCCAGCACAGAGGCCGAATACATTGCTGCATCAGATGCAGCAAGGGAGGCGGTTTGGATAAGGAATTTCGTCTAAGAGTTGGACGTCATTCCTAATGGAGTTGGTCCTCTCCCGGTGTTGTGTGACAACACGGGAGCTTTAGCTCAAGCAAAGGAGCCAAGGTCTCATCAGAAGTCCAAACATGTATTGAGAAAGTACCACATCCTCCGAGAGATTGTGGAAAGAGGAGAAGTGTCGATTGACATAGTCGGCTCCGCAGATAATGTTGCTGATCCACTAGCTAAGCCTTTGTAAGGCTCGAGATTTATTAGTCTTCATTGATGTGATATTCGGAAGATATGAGTATGCGTGACATGTAATGAGAAGCACTAAATGAGATTATGAAGTGGTGCATGAAATATAGACCGCACCCGCGGTAAGGAAAGGATCGCACCCGCGGTTGATGGACAGAGAGTTGGAGATTAATTACGGAAGTGACACCGCACCACGTGTGCTAGACAGACCGCACCCGCGGTTCTGCTACAGTAAGGTCAGCGCACCCGCGGTGCAAGACAGAGCGCACCCGCGGTCGCTGTTTCTGAAATGTTGGATGATGATCAATATGCCTAGCGCACCTGCGGTGTGAGAAATACCGCACCCGCGGTGAAACGTGCAGTAAGCACATTTAGCCATGTGCCTTACATGCAATGTGATCTCTATATATATATATATATACCTACATGCAAATTCATGAGAAGGAAGGGAGGAAAGAGCCGAGAGAAATGCAAGAAAGAATTGAAATATTCTTACGCCTTTTGTGAGAAATCCAGTCCGTCTGTTTTTGAATCCGACTTCAGTACTGTGTTCCTATCGATGCAGGCTACAACTGGACGTAAGTTTCGTTACGTTTAGACATGATTTGAAGTTATGATATTGTCAGAATTGAATATGAATCAGATATGATGTTTCTGCTACAGTAGACATTGTATAACTGAAGTCAGATTAAAGAATAGACTGTTGATGAAATTGTTATGAATTTCAGAGTTGATTTAGTTGAGATTCTATATCAGAGTTGTGTTATTATTCAGATTGTGAGTTGTACTGAATTCTGGTATTATATCTGTGATGTTGAGATAGACGGGGTTATCGTGACGGTATTGCTATGCCGTCGAAACATCAGTAGATTGATATTGATCAGATTCAGTAATGATTTCGATTGTATCATGATATTATTGATATGAATTAGATTGTACCTTGTTCAGATATGGATCAGATTATATACTGAATTGAGTATTGATCGTAACAGGTTTTGAATCGAATTATATACTGATATGGTATTTATGCGATTGTCATTGCCAGACTGATATGGACATATTGGAGTACAAGACTTCGTCTTCGTCACACCGGGAAGACAAAGGTATAATTCATGTTTTGTTTTGGGGAAGACGCAACTCAAATGAGATTCAATTTGAGTTGCCCAACAAAATCACATACTAGGGTTGTTGTTTACCTTTTGATATAATTGATTTGTTTATAGAATTATATTCAAATCTCTTGATATGACGATGCCTTGTTTATAGATTTATATTCAAGCATTTGACATAGGAGAGTCATTGGCAGACTTGCCAAACTAGATGTTCGGTGGTATCGATGCTTCGGATCAGATTCACTCCGATTGTAGACATTCGATACAGACATGACCGAAGTCTAGGAATAAGACGTACAGTTACCCCGATTGGGAGGGTAGGTGACAGACAGTGACGTCTTATTCACACCGGGATCCCTAGAGTTAGAGTCGAGTCGAGTCAAGATATGAATTGAATTGAGTTGCATGCTTATTTGATTTTGATTTCAGAGATTATGGAATCCATTGTTACTGCATGCTTATTTTGATTGGGTTTCCTAGACTATGAAACCTATTGTTATGAATTTTTTGCATGTTAATATGTTTTATGATTTATATTGTGTATATGCATGTATACATGTTTTATATTGGGATTTATTCTCACCGGACTATCCGGCTGTTGTCTTGTTTTGTATGTTTGCATAACAACAGGTGGGATAGGATCGGGGTCAAGAAGATGATGAGAGAAGATGAGTTAGAGTGGTGATTCCGGACTTATTGTCGACTTGGTTTAATACTTGAAATTTAGTAGTTGAACCTTAGACTAGTTTGAATAATTGTTGTACATTATTGTACTTTTATACTGAGATGTATAATAGATTGATTCCATTACCTTCCGCATTTTAAAGAAAAATTTTTAGACCCTGTTTATCTTAATTGATAATTAAATCTCAAAGATGATTAAGAAGATGATTAGCGTCCGGGTCCCCACAACAGGTGGTATCAGAGCGATAGATCCTTTAAGACTGAGATAGAAGAGAATGAGCGGGGTAGAGTGAGTTTTCTTTCCTTGCATGTGATTGCTAGCATGAGATTTATTTTAATGTTGACTTACATTGTGTGTGCTAGCATGAAATTATGCTTTACTGCTTCAAAATACATGTGATCTAATTATCTGATTTGAATTGGTAATATGTATTATTGAGTATGAATCAGATTTGATTCATGATCAGCAGTAAGATGATCAGAGAAAGATTGGAATAGATTTGTAGTATTTGAGTACTAATGTTTTGATAAGCAGATAGACCTCCACGGAGAATTCCAGAAAGGGGTAGTGCTTCGACTGAATAGATAGATGTATCAGAAACTCAGATGGAAATACAGTTGGAAGAATTTCAGTTATTTCAGCCTCCGATTCTGAGTGGGGTCGAGACGTCTGAAGATTGTGAGAACTGGTTTGATGACATAGAAATACTGTTTTATTTACTCGATTATTCAGATGAGCAGAGAATTAAACTGATATTCCACCAGTTACGAGAGACTGCCAGAAGTTGGTGGATTACAAGTAAAAGAATGCTAGAACAGAGAGGTACAGTGATTTCGTGGGAAATATTCAGAAATGAATTTTATCGAAGATTTTTCTCAGTTTCGTACCGGGAGGACAAGAAAGCAGAGTTTGAGAATTCGAGGCAAGGTCAACTGAATATTGAAGGATATGTTGCTAAATTCTATACTCTACTGCGTTTTGCTCCTCATGTAATTGGGAATGATAAAGCTGTAGCGGATCAGTTCATTAGAGGATTGAACTCGGAGATAGTTGCATTGATGAATATGCAGCGACCTTACCATTTTGTTGATGTCTTGAGTAGAGCGAAGAAAGCGGAGGCGAGTCTGATTAGACAACTAAAAAGGGTGTGGGCGATGCAACCCTAGATACAGTAATCCCCTCTCCGATTTGATCGCGGCAGTACGAGTGGAAAGCAAGATTCGCTGAAAGCTCGAAAGAAGCCATTCAAGAAGTTAGGGAGCGGACTGAGTGGTTCGTCTAACTCCAGTGGTTCCAGCCCGAGTTGTACTGGAGTGTATTGCAGAATTTGCGGAGGGAGACATTCCACAGAGCAATGCCAGGGAGTGACTGGTAGCTGCCATATTTGTAGACAGCCGGGACACTTTGCTAAGAGTTTGTCCTTAGAGAAATTCCCGAAGATTTTAGGAAACAGAAGACCGAGGAACAGACACAGGACACACCTGATGATATAGTGGCAGGTACTGTTCTTTTATGATTATATTGCATAGGTATTGATATATACTAATGCGTTCCCTACGATTATCTTTGACTGAGTTGCATTGAGATATGCTGTATCTGTTGACTCTGATTGTACTGTAGTATTGATTCCCTTACTTTTTGGGACAGGAAGATTGATATCAGAGATTTATGTGAAATATTGTATACTACAGTAAGATGAGAATGAGGTCGAGTTAGATTATGATGTACTTGTATTTCTGAGTTGACCGCATTATTGATATTAATATGCTGAACAAGTACAGAACTATTATAGATTCCTTTCAGGAGAGTATAGAATTCAAACCAGATATGGCTGATGAGTAAAGATTTCACGGTAAGGATTCTAGATTTAGAATTCCTTTGATATCTATATTGTCTATGACTCGATTGATACAGAAAGAGCAGATGGTATCCTTATGTATTCAGTAGAATTACTGAAATCGAGCCTAACATTGGCAGATTTGCCAATAATGTACGAGTTGGCTGATGGTTGTCCAGATGAGATTCCGGATTTGCCTCGAATTGAAAGATAGACTTCAGAATTGAAATGAGATCAGGTACTGTTTGTTTTATTAGAATTCAGTACAGAATGATATTGAATGTGCAGAATGTCACTGAATGAAGTGAAAGAATTGAAAGATCAGTAGAAGACTACGGGCCAGGAGTTACATTTGATTTAGTGTTTCTCGGTGGCATATTTCAGTATGTTCAGAGATATTCTGATGATTTCATGCTCGTTGTATCTATGACATTTTAATATATTTGTAGCATCTGATTGATTGAATCGAATATCTGAAGATTGTATTGAATACTCTGAGAATATTGTATACAGATATTATTCAGATATGAATCTTGCTTGAAACAGATTGTATGTAGAATGTGCGATATCTGAAGTTAGTATACCGATCGATTTTGACACCGTTGAGATCATGATCAGTAGATAAGAATAATACCGATATCAGAAATTTCAGAAATGTCAGAATTGTCAGAAATTTATTTTGGTCTGAGTTGGCAGATTATCTTATACGATTGTTGTTTTGTATCTGCTTGAGTATTGTTATTGTTCTAACACAATATTTTAGACAACTTATATTGTTTGAGGGCATATTATATTTGCAGATGATATATAGCAGTTGATCAGAACGACATGAAGACGTGATTGATTAGTCAGAATTGACAATATTGCCAGGAATTGCCGTTTTATGAGTTTACTAAACTCACTAGATCAGTATAGATTATTGATATTATGAATCTGATTTGATAGTACTGTTATTCTGAGTCAGTGTTTGATATAGATTATTCAAACCGAGTCAGAGCTAAACTCGAGAATTTCGGCAGTTCAGAGATTTAATCAGAATGTCCAGAGCTTAATTTCAATAATCAGAACTAGAACATCGATCAGAGTGACAGATATGTGATTTTACGATATGAGAACGATTATCTTGTGATGTCAAATGTTTACAAAATTGTACAACAGAATTTGATATCGATAATTAGAACCGAATACCAGGTAGGTATTTTTTTAATTTATATTATTAACTGATTTGTTTGTACCAAATAATTCGAATCTGAATTGACAGATAGTGTCCGAAACGCACCGTAGTGGATTCAGTTTTCATTTTGGTGACTGAGAATGTATGATATTGGAATAGATAGTTCTGACCTGGACAGATTAAACCAGTTATGACAGAATTTGTATTGAAATGTTGGCAGAATTTGTACTGAAATGTCTAAATCGCCAATAAATGAAGATAGAAAGATAGAAATAAGAAGAGTTATTACAGAATTTGTATATTCTTGACTAGACATGGGGAGTATAATTCGATGAATTTCGTAATAAGACCACTGCAATACTTTCCAGATTGTGATATGATATGATTTTGATTGACAGATTGTTCAATCTATATCTATTAGTTTGTACAAGATGACGTACAAATATGACCAAATGACACAGATCGATGTCAAAGAAATGGTCAGATTGATCAAAATGTAGAACTAGAATATATCAGATTGTGATTTTGATTGAGTTTGTAATTGTGGCAGAACGTACCATGAACTCATTCATATATTATCCACCGACTGACAGATAGCCAGAGTGTACTATCCGGATATTGAGAGATATCCAGGGAGTTGTAGTGCTGGAGGATAGCACTAGTTAATATGACATATTGTCATCCTATGAATTATAGTATGATGATAGCCATCAGAAAAGTAATGAGATAGTTACAGATGATATAGTGTACAGTGAGTACTGCAGATTTCTTTGGTATAAGAATAATATCTTGGAGATACCTGAGATAAGATTTGATACAGTCAGAAATGTGACAAAGAAAATGTAGCTAATTCCGAAGGAAATGAATATAACTCATACCAGACAGACTTAATACGCCAACGTCGGATGATGACGATTGGTATTTGGGGCCGAAGATTGAATATATCCTTGACTGGGATAAACAGATTTGATAACAGCTGATGATATTGATTTGGTACGAGCCGTTGATTGATATATACGGATGTTGTATAGCCAGTATTGTGAGATTGATTCGGTCAGAGTTATTTCGAAGGGTATTATGATATTATGCTCTTGAATTATTATTCCAATTTAGAATCACAGATCCGTACAAGAAAGATATTTCAGAATGAAGAGTATTCTATTATTGAAAATACAGTAAGTGACAGGGCCTCAAAGAGACTACCTGAAAGACAGAACTTGGCATGAGATTAAGATTTCAGAATGGATTCATTGAGATGAGTTTTGATTTAAACTCTGTATACATTTCTTCTGATATATCTGAATTGATTACTTGTGATTTCGAGGACAAAATCATTTCTTAGAGGGGGAGAAATGTAAGGCTCGAGATTTATTAGTCTTCATTGATGTGATATTCGGAAGATATGAGTATGCGTGACATGTAATGAGAAGCACTAAATGAGATTATAAAGTAGGTGCATGAAATATAGACCGCACCCGCGGTAAGGAAAGGACCGCACCCGCGGTTGATGGACAGAGAGTTGGAGATTAATTACGGAAGTGACACCGCACCCGCGGTGCTAGACAGACCTGCACCCGCGGTTCTGCTACAGTAGGGTAAGCGCACCCGCGATGCAAGACAGAGCGCACCCACGGTCGCTGTTTCTGAAATGTTGGATGATGATCAATATTCCTAGCGCACCCGCGGTGTGAGAAATACCGCACCCGCGGTGAAACGTGCAGTAAGAACATTTAGCCATGTGCCTTACATGCAATGTGATATATATATATATATATACCTAAATGCAAATTCATGAGAAGGAAGGGAGGAAAGAGCCGAGAGAAATGCAAGAAACAATTGAAATATTCTTAAGAGCCGAGAGAAATGCAAGAAAGAATTGAAATATTCTTACGCCTTTTGTGAGAAATCCGTCCGTCTGTTTTTGAATCCGACTTCAGTACTGTGTTCCTATCGACGCAGGCTACAACTGGACGTAAGTTTCGTTACGTTTAGACATGATTTGAAGTTATGATATTGTCAGAATTGAATATGAATCAGATATGATGTTTCTGCTACAGTAGACATTGTATAACTGAAGTCAGATTAAAGAATAGATTGTTGATGAAATTGTTATGAATTTTTTCAGAGTTGATTTAGTTGAGATTCTATATCAGAGTTGTGTTATTATTCAGATTGTGAGTTGTACTGAATTCTGGTATTATATCTGTGATGTTGAGATAGACGGGGTTATCGTGACGGTATTGCTATGCCGTCGAAACATCAGTAGATTGATATTGATCAGATTCAGTAATGATTTCGATTGTATCATGATATTATTGATATGAATTAGATTGTACCTTGTTCAGATATGGATCAGATTATATACTGAATTGAGTATTGATCGTAACAGGTTTTGAATCGAATTATATACTGATATGGTATTTATGCGATTGTCATTGCCAGACTGATATGGACAGATTGGAGTACAAGACTTCGTCTTCGTCAGACCGGGAAGACAAAGGTATAATTCATTATTGTTTTGGGGAAGACGCAACTCAAATGAGATTCAATTTGAGTTGCCCAACAAAATCACATACTAGGGTTGTTGTTTACCTTTTGATATAATTGATTTGTTTATAGAATTATATTCAAATCTCTTGATATGACGATGCCTTGTTTATAGATTTATATTCAAGCATTTGACATAGGAGAGTCATTGGCAGACTTGCCAAACTAGATGTTCGGTGGTATCGATGCTTCGGATCAGATTCACTCCGATTGTAGACATTCGATACAGACATGACCGAAGTCTAGGAATAAGACGTACAGTTACCCCGATTGGGAGGGTAGGTGACAGACAGTGACGTCTTATTCACACCGGGATCCCTAGAGTTAGAGTCGAGTCGAGTCAAGATATGAATTGAATTGAGTTGCATGCTTATTTGATTTTGATTTCAGAGATTATGGAATCCATTGTTACTGCATGCTTATTTTGATTGGGTTTCCTAGACTATGAAACCTATTGTTATGAATTTTTTGCATGTTAATATGTTTTATGATATATATTGTGTATATGCATGTATACATGTTTTATATTGGGATTTATTCTCACCAGGACTATCCGGCTGTTGTCTTGTTTTGTATGTTTGCATAACAACAGGTGGGATAGGATCGGGGTCAAGAAGATGATGAGAGAAGATGAGTTAGAGTGGTGATTCCGGACTTATTGTCGACTTGGTTTAATATTTGAAATTTAGTCGTTGAACCTTAGACTAGTTTTAATAATTATTGTACATTATTGTACTTTTATACTGAGATGTATAATAGATTGATTCCATTACCTTCCGCATTTTAAAGAAAAATTTTTAGACCCTGTTTATCTTAATTGATAATTAAATCCCAAAGATGATTAAGAAAATGATTAGCGTCCGGGTCCCCACAGCCTTTACCTGGACCATTATTCGAGATGCATCGCGAATCAATGGGTTTGAAACATATGGGTAGTTGGCTCTAGTGCAAGTGGAGATTGTTAGAGTAAGTGCCCGTCGAGCCAAGTGTTGGACGAGTGTTCACAATGAAACTCTATGTATAAGCAATCTTTATTTTAATAATATTTGAAATTATTGTTTTGGCAAATCTTTATCTGTATACCAATGATAGTTGCATAGATAAAGCCCTTGAATATACAAATAGTAGAAAGAATATGAGATGCTCATATGATGAGTATCATGAAACTCATATTTGGAATACTGTATATTCTAAACAGTTCCTAGTCGATTCAGCCGCCGCTAAGAAGGATATAGGCCGCTAGAGTTCGAGACTAGTATCTGCGATGTGAGTACCATGTTTCATTGGTAGGGGACATTGTGATGTCCGAGCATGCAGATAGGTGCTCCTGCTAGAGTGCACTGAACAACCCTCCATAAAGGACTTTCCAAGTGGTTCTCACTTATCGAGTGGAAAAGTCCTGGTTTATGGTTGTACACCATTAGTCCTTATGACCCGGGACAACATTGAGACTCTATGTGCTAGAATTACACTTTGACTTGTTTACCGACTCTCATGGGGTCATCAGGTGGCAAGGTTGGGTGTTTTGTCGAAACATATAGGAGTCGATGCATTGTAGTCGGGGATTCACCGCTTACCTTCGGGTATGGATATCCTATGTGTTCTCATGTGTATGTAGGTTAAAATCTCTGATCAGAGTATGGTGGTAATTATGAAAGGGGTTTCATAGATACACCATCGATGCAACTACGACATGACACATATTATCGATTCATTGACAACTCTCGATAAACCAATGGTTGTCGAATCGATCGGGATATATGAGTTGAAGGGACCGTACTGTACGCTAACCATAATTGAATGGTTCTTGCAGGCACTATCATTTGATACCTAGGGAATCATGTAAGCGATGCTGCTAGGCGTTTAACATGATTGGTTGGGTACTATCATACTTGAGTTCTGACGTTCTTGTTATCAAGGAGTTGATAAGTAAGAATGAAGCAATTGGGGTATGCTCATATAAGGACATGTTTAGTCCGAATCACATGGAGATGTGAACCCACGGCTAGTTGTATCGATGAACCATTGAGGGCCACACAAGTACTAGTTTTCTAGATCCCGTTGAGAAGTAAAAATAGTTCAATGTGTTGAACGGCTTATAAAGGAGTTTATAAGCGTAAGGAAAATTAGAAGTATGACTTCTATAAAGGAGAAATTAGTTCAATGTATTGAACGGCTTATAAATGAGTTTATAAGCGTAAAGAAAAATAGAAGTATGGCTTCTATGAGAGAAATGTAAATTTTAATTTATGGAAGTGTTTCTAAATTAAAAGTTGGCCAAGTGAATAATGTATTTGAAAATTGTGATTTTCATAAACATTATTATGGACTAAATTAAATTAATTCAAGTGTTGAATTAATCAAACACTAGTGGACCTAGTAGAGTCCAAATAATTAAATTAATTCAAGTGTTGAATTAATTAAATTATATTGAGTCTTGTAGAGTTCCATTTAAATAAATTATTTAACTAGTGGACTTGAGTAAATTCAAGTAATGTTTAATTAATCTCAAAATATTTGAGATAATTAAATTTAGTCCATGGTTTTTAATTGTTAAAAACACCATATAATATTGCATGCATGGGAGGTGAAAAGTTGGAGACAACTTTTTCAAATATCAAGGCTTGGCATGCTACTTTTGCCTTTTGCTTTTTGCAAGACCAAGACAAGTCTTCCTCTCCCAATTTTTGAGATGCAAGGGCCGAAAATGAGCAAGTGAATTCTCTCAAATTTTTCTCTCATTGTGTTCTTCAATTGTTGAAGAAAAAAACACACTTCTCTTTGAAAAATCTTCTTATTTTTCTAGTGCAAAATAAGAAGGGTTCTAGCTTGCAAGTGGTGGGCTTGATTTTGAAGGAAAGGAGGAAGCTTGTAGATCAACTCATCCATTCAAGAGCTAAAGTGTTTACACTTTAGTTGGAGCCATCATCAACCTCAAGAGGTTGATAGGTAACGATTTTCTCAACACCCTATGTATGACATTTTGGTGTTTATTGTATTTGCTACACACAATATCATAGTGGCCGAAATTTCCTCATGAAAAATTCGATTTTAAACTTCCGTTGCGCTTCCGGTCACCGTAACCGATCCCCTTTCAGTACGGGCATTTTGAATTTTTGGTTATGCCTTTTGGGTTTACCAATGCACCTGCGATGAACCGTGTGTTTCAACGGTATATAGATCAATTTGTTGTGATCTTCATTGATGATATTCTTATTTTTTCAAAATCTTAAATTGAGCATGCCGAGCACTTGAGAGCTGTTTTGCAAATTTTGAGAACTGAAAAGTTGTTTGCTTAATTATCCAAATGCGAGTTTTGGTTGGATAGAGTGGTATTCCTTGGACATGTGATTTCGATTGCTGGTATATCAGTTGATCCGAGTAAAGTTGAGGCAGTCATCAATTGGTCTAGACCGACATCAGTTCCTGAGGTACATAGTTTTATGGGTTTGGCAGGCTATTATCGCAGATTTATTGAAGGATTCTCACAGATTGCGAGGCCAATTACCCAGCTGACACAAAAGAATGTACCATTTATTTGGTCGCAAGCATGTGAGGCTAGTTTTGTTGAACTTAAGCAGAGATTGACTAGTGCTTCAGTTCTGACTATTTCATCAGGTCTAGGAGGATTTACAGTGCACACTGATGCTTCACATCAAGGACTGAGTTGTGTATTAATGCAGCATGGCCGTGTGGTTGCCTATGCTTCACGACAGTTGAAGCCACACGAGTCTAGATACCAGTGCATGACTTGGAACTAGTAGCAGTGGTTTTTGCCATAAAGATTTGGCGTCACTACTTGTATGGGGAGAAATTTGAGATATTCACTGATCATAAGAGTTTGAAATATCTCTTTTCACAAGCAAAGTTGAACATGAGACAGAGGCGTTGGTTAGATTTGTTGAAAGACTATGATTGCGAAATAAAATATTATCCAGGAAAGTCTAATGCAGCAGCCGATGCTTTGAGTAGAAAAGTATGTAATATGTCCTTGATCACTAGCAGTGTATCTGATTTAGTAGAAGAATTTTGTCTTTCTGGTTTGGATTTTGTGGTAGATACTCAACCTGTAAGAGTATTTATGATTCAGGCAGAACCCGAGTTGTTTGTCAAAATTAAAGAGGCCCAAAAGTTAGATCAAAGCATTCAGAAATCAGTTGAACTTGTCAAATCAGGACATCAATCAGAACTTCAGGTCAATAATGAGGGTATTTTGTTTGTGAATGATCGTATTGTAGTTTCTAATATTTCAGAGTTGAGGATACAGATTTTGCGTGATGCTCATTGCAGTAAGTTCAGTGTACACCCTGGAAGTAAAAAGATGTACAATGATTTGAAGAAACAATTTTGGTGGAAAAGAATGAAATCTGACATAGCAGAATTTGTATCTCGTTGTTTGAATTGTCAACAAGTGAAAGCAGAAAGAAAGCGACCAGGAGGACTTTTGCATAGCCTTAAAGTTCCAGAATGGAAGTGGGATCATATCACCATGGACTTTGTAACGAAATTGCCGAGGTCGTCGAGGGGTTGCGATGCAATTTGGGTTATCGTTGATAGATTAACCAAGTCTTCATGTTTTATTCCTTATCAGATGACATATAGGCATGATCAGATGGCCAGATTGTACATCAGAGAAGTTTTGAGATTGCATGGTGTGCCTAAGTCAATTGTATCAGATCGTTATCCCAGATTTTCTTCTCATTTTTGGCAGAGTTTACAAGAGGCCCTTGGTACTCGTTTGCATTTGAGTACAGCATATCATCCTCAGACAAACGAACAGTCAGAACGTACTATTCAGACATTAGAGGATATGCTGAGAGCTGCAGTGATGGATTTTGGTATTGGTTGGCAGGATTCGTTACCACTTGTCGAGTTTTCTTATAACAATAGTTATCAAGTGAGCATTGGAATGTCACCATTTGAAGCACTATATGGCAGGAAGTGTCGATCTCCTCTGTATTGTGACGATTTATCTGAAGCACCAATTGTAGGACCTGATATGATAAGAGATATGACAGAGAAGGTGAAATTGATTCAGAGTCGTATGAGAGCTGCTCAAGATAGACAAGCTAAGTATGCGAACATCAGGAGACGGCCGTTGATTTTTGAGAAAGGTGACAGAGTTTTTTTGAAAATATCTCCTTTTCGTGGTACAGTTAGATTTGGAAAGAAGGGTAAATTATCACCGAGATTCATAGGTCCGTATGAGATTTTGGAACGTGTTGGTGATTTGGCTTATAGATTAGCTCTTCCTCCTGCGTTATCAGGTGTTCATGATGTTTTTCATGTGTCCATGTTGAGGAAATATCATCCAGATCCTTCTCATGTACTTCCACCCGATGAAGTTGAGTTAGACAGAATTTGAGCTACATTGAGAGACCGATTAAAATTCTAGATAGAAAAGATAAGCAACTCAGAAATAAATTGATACTGTTGATTAAAGTACAGTGGAACAGACATGGTGTCGAAGAGGCAACTTGGGAATTAGAAGATAAAATGAGACATAAATATCCAGAGTTATTCAAATGAAGTACGCTTCTATTCTCGGTTTTATTTTCAGTATTGATCATTACATCTTAGACTTGAAAGAAATGATTGATTTCGAGGACGAAATCTATTTTTAGAGGGAGGATTTGTAATGCCCGAATTTTGAAAAAAATAAAATTGTGGCAGTAGTTGTGATGGTTTATGGCTTTACGTTATGGTATGAATGGTAATGAATATTATAGAATTGAATAGATAATGGATGGGTAGAATCAAAGGTTGAATTTGAGCTAAATAGGTAATGCAAGTGCAGAAACGGTATGAAAAATGTGGCAGTAGTTGTGGTTTTTAGCATAATGTTTTGTATATTGATCCAATTGATGTGAGACCACTTTCATTAGAAAGATAATACATAAGGCTATAACTTTCTTATTTTGAGTTTCGGTCAAATCATTAGGGAAGACGAGCCAAAAGCGTCCCGAAGTGTGTCGTGCGTATCGTCGTTCCTACAATGACACATGTTGGGTGATTGAGCATAACTTTTTACTCAGACCTCTAAATGACATGAGGCTAATTGGAAATGCAAGCCAAGACATAGGGCTACAACTTTCTAGTTTACCACTTTCGCAAATTCTGAACGTAAAATCAGAGGAAGATGTGAGCCACAATCAAAACTACGCTGTATATATGTGTTTTAATTTTATGTCATTTTTATTTTTTATTAATAATAATTTCCTGTTCAAATATTGATTTTTGGCATGGTACCCTTATAAATTCATATGATGTGATCTAACAATTACAGAAAACATATTTCTAAACATGTCAACATCCACGGTAAATAAAATAAAAAATATTTGTGTATTTTGTTGATCTAGTGCAGGAAAAGATTCAATTTATGAAGAAGTAGCAGAAAAACTTGGAATAACACTTGCTGAAAAAAAGATTCATTTGATATATGGTGGTGGTGAAGTTGGTCTCATGGGAAAAGTTGCTAAAGCTGCGGATGCAGGTGGAAGTGAAGTCTTAGGCATTATTCCGATTACTTTAGCGAATCTTACTGGACCAACAATAGGAGAAGAAATGAAAGTGGACAACATGTATGAACGAATTACTCAAATGATTGAACATTCAGATGCTTTCATTGCTTTGCTAGGAGGTTTCGATTCTTTGGAGGAAATATTTCATACTCTTTGCTGGGCACAATTAAATATCCACAACAAGCCAATTGGTTTGTTAAATGTTAACAATTATTATGATAAACTGTTATCGTTTCTTGATGATGTTGTGGAACAGGGATTTCTCTCATTAACTTCACGAAGGATGTTAGTTTTTGCTACAAGTGAAAGTGAACTTATTGATTTACTGCAAGGATTTAGTCATTAACCAGATCCATTCTTATCTCAACTTAATTGGAAAACATCCAAGAGTAAGAAAAGAAAATTCATGTGATGCTAAACTTGTGATTCAACGGTATGTTTTAATATTTTTTTTTAGGTATGAATAATGTCTTCTTCTTCTCCTCTTAGTTTTTTTTTTATGAAAATAAAAATATATACTTATATATAGTAATAATATTAATAATTTTTAGTTCAATGTCGAGTAAGGTGTTAGTAAAATGCACCTGAGACGCATTAGTTAATAATTATTGGAAAATCACAATACACTAGATTTTAATATTCATTATATTCAAATTACAGACTAAAAAAAACTAGTTTTCCATATGTACCAACACTAGATTTTAATATTCATTATATTCAAATTACAGACTAAAAAAAACTAGTTTTCCATATGTACCAATTTATATATATATAATTTTTTTGATCAATTAATATAAAATATATAATAGATGTGTTTATTTATTTATATATATTTATATATATAATTGTGTGTGTTTTCAAATAAAACAATTTCTAAAATTTTTATGAGAATATAGTTAAAAGATATGGTTTGTATGGTTGTTAACATATATAATTGAAAGAATTTTTTTTTGTAAAAGTATAATATATACTCACACATCTTTTGTGAGTAAGGGGTGAGAAATGAGAAAACAATTAATAAACTTTTATTGATTATTGAAAAATGGTTAATTACAAGAATATAACTCCCCTAAAAAAATATTTATTGAAAAAAAGAAAAAAAAGAAGTAAATAAATAACGGACTGTAAAGTACTTTATTCATTGTAATTTATTTTTTTCTAGATTTGATTGATGTACTATCAATGTGTTGTAAAAACAACTATCAATATGATCTTAAAAAAAAAAATCAAACAAACAAAAAGATTTGTTTGTGCTAGTTTCAAAGGTAGTCGGATGTATCCGTTATATAATGTTTTTATATATATAGATATTTATGGTATAATGTTTGGATAAAAAAATTTTATATTATTGTAAAATTTTGCAGTCACATTATTTAAAAAAAACAAAAGAAGAAAAAAACAAAAGAAGAGAAAAAAAAACAAAAGAAAGGGGATTTTATTGTAATGCCCGAATTTTGAAAAAAATAAAATTGTGGCAGTAGTTGTGATGGTTTATGGCTTTACGTTATGGTATGAATGATAATGAATGTTATAGAATTGAATAGATAATGGATGTGTAGAATCAAAGGTTGAATTTGAACTAAATAGGTAATGGAAGTGCAGAAACGGTATGGAAAATGTGGCAGTAGTTGTGGTTTTTAGCATAATATTTTGTATATTGATCCAATTGATGTGAGGCAACTTTCATTAGAAAGATAATACATAAGGCTATAAATTTCTTCCAAAACACGCGCCATGGAGCCCAGCACTTGTACAAAAAACATGTTTTGAGGTTTGGATGGTATATATTAGATTAGGGAATGATTTTTGTATCATTTCTTCTCATTCTCATTTCTCTCCATCGTTTTAGAGCTAGGGTTCCTCATTTTTCCTTGAATCCAATTTCTTCCAAGACATTAATCTTTGATTGAAGCCTTAATCTTTGCTTGGAGATTAGAAGTTCTTCTCCTCAAGAGTTTAGAAGCAAGGTAAGAAAGCTTATTTCCTTGGGTTAGTGATTGAAGGGAAAACAATGGGTTGTTTGGTTTAAGTGTTGAGGTAAAGTTGTTAATATAATGATTGATGGTATTGTGTGTATTTATATTTTGGAAAAGAAATGGAATTGTAGAGGAGCTAACTCTTTAGCACGCACGTCACGTGTTTGACAAAATGATTCAATGAATGTTTTTATGTCATATTACGGTTAAGAAATGAAATGGATTCCTTCTTTACACAATTGTTGGGATTTGAGATTTCTTGAATATCCAAATTGCGGATCTTGATTCAAAGCATTATTGAATTAATTATGAATTTTGTACAGAAATTGCTTTGTTTTGATAAATGATCCGAGTTCATGAGTTATAGTAGAATTCAGAGGTTCAAGACTTCTCACATACACATTTCGATCTTCTTTTGCTAATATTTGAAATGTATGTTACGGTCGGTAACATACGAGGTAAAAGTATCATTTTTTTTTAAATTGAAAATTCTATGGCTTGATGAAATACTTGTGATTTTTCATGATTGATCTTTTGAGATGAGCTTATTATGATATTGACTTGATGAGATTGAAATACATCATTGCATTGCATATTGAGCCACTTTTTGATTCAGATTTGATATGGCGGAGGTCGCCTTGATATATTGATTTGTCGGACGTATGTGGCTATAGTTGAGTTGGCATAGTGTATGCGGAGGTCGTTGCTATGGCCTGAACACTCTCTATAGGCGCACCATAGTCCTGGGATTGTAGAACACCGCACCCCACCTCGAGCGGATGAGTCGGTGGATGTTGCTGGGGGATTCTCTTTCCTTGGGTACCCTATGACCAGATGATTCACTTGATCTTGAAATTTATTGATAGTCCACAGCTTCTGATCATGCATTGCATTATATTGCATCTTTATGGATTTATATGAACTATTTTGAAAATTAAATTCTCATATGTTATTGATTGTATCATACTGGGTTTATACTCACCGGCACGTCGGCTACCTCTTGTTTTCATGTGCTTGACGGTAGGTGAGGCGAGGCTTGGGATGCCAGAGTCCAGCTCCAGGCAAGGAGATACGAGTTAGAGTGGGATTCTCAGGTCTTAGGAGCTATGTGATGATGTTTGGATTTCTTTGGTTCACTACTTTTTGTTGGCATGTTGAAAATTATATTTCAAACATTTGAGACCATTAAATTATTTTGACGATGTTTATGTGAATTTGTGAACCACAAATTATGTATTTACTAAATCATTTGGTTTGTTAAAATTATAATTATTAGTATTTGATATCGGACCCGGGGCCCCACATTTATTCTTTGTAAATTTTCCTATTTTATTTTCAATATTAGTTTATTAATTGTCTGGTTTAATACTTAGCCTTTTTCAATGAGAGTTAATATTCATTCCAACTCCATGAGTGAAAACTAGCTATTCATTAAATATTTTAAACTGAAAGAATATATGGAGTTGAGGCTTTTACAATTATATTCTTGATATTATACATGTTATGGTGGGTGGTGTGAATTATCTTTTTGACTATATTATTATAAAAAATTTAGAAATTTAAAAATTATATATATATTGTTACTTTATATATTACGTGAAATAAGAATAATAATAAAAACACATCTAATTATATATTATTATATTAAACGAAAAAATAAATATATATAAATCGGTATATTATTTTGTTTTTAAAATGAATATGTTTGTATATTGAATATATAAAATGAATAAAGAATCTAGGTTGTGATTTTCTGATAAATTTTATTTTATTACTAAGGGACTAGAAATAAGATAGTGTGGGGGTGTGATGAAACTTAAAATTAATAATTTATTATATGTTAAAACCTATATTTTAAAATTTAAGTTTCATTAAAATTATAAAATTATGTTATTTTAGTATTGTTTGTTTATATTTAAGTGTCTTACTAAATATGTTTTATTTTCAGGTTTTCTACGTGTTGGTAAAATAATGATAACTCAACCTACATAATTCAAATGGAGGTGATTCAAATATGTTTGGAATCATTTAGAAATTATCTACAACTTTGGAAGACACGATTGCCTAAAAATTTCATGAAGATGATCAAATTGTGCAAATATCAAAAGGAGGACAGATTTGTTTTACTATGACCAGCTTATAGTAAAAAAATCATAAATAATCCACTATTTAACCAAATGAGGTTAACTAAGTGGCCAAATTCATCTACAGACAATTTCCTACATGTTTTTTATTTTGTGCCAAGTCAAATTCGGTGCTTAAAGTCGTGGAACATAGCATTGAAAGAAGGGCCATGGAATTGAAGTTTGAGGAAACAAAAACTACTATTACAACTACATGACATTATTAAAATTTTTGACCCTTTCTCTCATTTGGTCTATAAATAGAGGCATTGTGCTAGCTTGAGAATCATTCTATCTCATTGTAAAATATAGTGTGAGTGCGTATCAAAGTTCTAAGTTCCAATATTTTTTCTTTCATTTTCTTAACTATGAGTGATGATTTTAGTGTTGATCAAAAGTAAGCTCATGGCAAGCTAATCTATTATGTCAAGGTGAAGAGGATGAATTTTTGGTGAAGTAAGATTGTTTATATTTTGTATATTCTTTCTTTATTTCATTTCATTTAGCTAACTTCTTTTTATTGTAGGTATAAAAAATGAATTATTTGTTGTTATCAATTTACATCAAATGCTTGATACCATTGAAGTGGTTATCTTGATTTGTTGTTTAATTTTGATACAATAAATATTTCATCAATTATTATTATTGTTATATTATATATATATGTATATATATATATTTATATAATTATATCATATATTTCATTTAGACGATAGCGTGGCTCTGTCGGTTGTTCTAAATGCAATTTTATGATTTAATACTAACATCTAACAATCTAACATTTACTTTATCGCAACTAACTTTTATTTTTCGCATCTAACTTTTACTTTACTGCAACTAACTTTTACTTTATCGCAACTAACTTTTATTTTTTTTGCATTTAACTTTTACTTTCCCGCAACTAACTTTTACTTTATCGCAACTAACTTATTAAATCCTATATTTCATTTAGGCAATAGCGTGGCTCTGCCGGTTGTTCTAAATGAAATATAATGATTTAATTTAATATTTACTCAATGCAATTATATATTTATATAGTTGTATATATAATCATAGGTACCATATATAAAATATCGGTTAATTCGGTATTTTCTATAGTGGAAACTATATTATATTATATGTGTGTTTAATTATTTAATTTTTCTTGGAACCATTATTTATGGTGGTTTCCTTTGTTTTACTTTTAGTTAAACAATATTACATAATCCAAGAATAAATCCTTGAGCCTTGACAAAATTTATAATTTGTAAACTTCATTCTTGAATTTGGTAATTTATAAATTAATAAATTTAAATTAAAAATAACATTTCTGTGGATCGATCTCGTACTCACGAAATATATTACTTGCAGACAACCTACACTTGGGTGAATTATAATTTAAGTAGTAGCAGTGCTCCTTGTAGAGTGCACTGAACAACCCTCCATAAAGAACTTTCCAAGTGGTTCTCACTTATCGAGTGGAAACGTTCTAGTTTATGGTTGTACACCATTAGTCCTTATGACCCGGGACAACATTGAGACTCTATGTGCTATCATTGCACTTTAACTTGTTTACCGACTCTAATGGGGTCATCAGGTGGCAAGGTTGGGTGTTTTGTCGAAACATATAGGAGTCGATGCATTGTAGTCGGGGATTCACCGCTTACCTTCGCGTATGGATATCCTATGTGATCACATGTATATGTAGTATGAAATCTCTGATCAGAGTATGGTGGTAATTATGAAAGGGGTTTCATAGATTACATCACCGATGCAACTACGACATGACATATAGTATCGATTCATTGACAACTCTCGATATACCAATGGTTGTCGAATCGGTCGGGATATATGAGTTGAAGGGACCGTACTGTACGCTAACCATAATTGAATGGTTCTTTCAGGCACTATCATTTGATACCTAGGGAATCATGTAAGCGATGATGCTAGGCGTTTAACATGATTGGTTTGGTACTATCAGACTTGAGTTCTGACGTTCTTATTATCAAGGAGTTGATAAGTAAGAATGGAGCAATTGGGGTATGCTCATATAAGGACATGTTTAGTCCCGAATCACATAGAGATGTGAACCCACTGCTAGTTGTATCAATGAACCATTGAGGGTCACACAAGTGCTAACTTTTTAGATCCCGTTGAGAAGTAAAAATAGTTCAATGTGTTGAACGGCTTATAAAGGAGTTTATAAGCGTAAGGAAAAATAGAAGTATGACTTCTATAAGGAGAATGTAACTTTTAATTTGAGGAAGTGTTCCTAAATTAAAAGTTGGCCAAAAAAATAATGTATTTGAAAATTGTGATTTTCATAAACATTATTATTGACTAAATTAAATTAATTCAAGTGTTGAATTAATTAAACACTAGTGGACCTAGTAGAGTCTAAATAATTAAATTAATTAAAGTGTTGAATTATTTAAATAACATTGGGCCTTGTAGAGCCCAATTAATTATTAAACTAGTGGGCTTGAGTAAAATCAAGTAAATTTTAAATGGTCTCAAATGTGTTTGAAACATTTAAATAAAAGTCCATAGACCTTGTAATTGTTACAAGCCCAAATAAAATGTGCATGGGGAGGTGAAGAGTTGGGGGACAACTTTTTTCACATCCAAGGCATGGCATGCCTTTGGGATACACAACACATTTTCTCACAACCAAGAAAATCTTTGAGATTAATAGGTAATACTCTTAAACACCTTAGTTGGAGCCAATAATCAATATTTGAGATTGATAGGTAATACTCTTAAACACCTTATGTATGTCATTTCGTGTTTTATGTGTTTGCTACACACAACTAGTAAAGGTGCTCGGTTTTCTTGTTGTAAAACATTTTTGAAACTTCCGTTGTGCAACCGGGCACCGTAACCGATCCTCTTTCAAGTGGTATCAAGAGCTATTGATACTATTTTGTGTAGCATATACATAATATTATATTGAGGTCGATTTCTAACCGCATGAGACAATCAAAACAACAAAACCGAGGCTATATTTGGGGCACATTTGGGCAGCAAGGGCAGCCTGAGGGGCTGCCTGAACGACCCCTTCGAAAATTAAAAAAAAAAATTGGTAAGTTGGCCGGAATCCGGCGACGGTGATGACCACTAGGGTTTCCAAAAGTGTTTTGGAATATCAAAGTGTCATGGGCCTTGAAGTAGTTGGGCCATTAGATGGCTAATACAATTTGTGAATTTAAATGGGCCAAAATGTTTTTGGTGAAAAATGATTTTTTGGGCCCTTCAGTTTAAATCCACAAAAGTTGTACATTATCTCATAAAATAAATAATTGAAGTTGGACTTTAATTATTTATAGTAAATTGTGATTTACAAGAAATTCGGTCATAAATAAATTAATTAGAAAATAGACAAAGGAGTTGTATACTTTGTTAATTTTGTTTATAATCGTGGCGGTTAGTGATAAGATCAAAGTATATAATATGGTATCAATTAATTATTGTGATATGTGATAATTAATTGATGGTGTATGATATGTGATATTGTAATGCTCGAGATTTTATTATTGTAATCTGAAATGATTAATTCATAAATTTATGTGATTATAGATGGAAAGGATTAAACCGGGGAAGACAAAAGAAGACATGAGATATGTCCGAGGACAGAACCCCTCGCGCATATGCGCGAGACAGGCAGGCAGAGAACCTCGCGCATATGCGCGAGACAGGGTGTGGGGACCCGAACCTAATTCGTCTTCTTAATCATTATTAGGATCAATTAATTAATTTGGGTCTAGATTTTTTTTAAAATATATAAGTGCGGAACATAATGAAATCAGTCTTATATAAATATCAACAATAATGTACAAGTCCTGTACAAAGTACATTTATTTCAAACTAAGGTTCAACAACTATATATCCAGTGCTGAAACCAATCTACTCTAAGTCCGGATCTCCACGCTAATCTTGAATCTCTCATCCTCTTCTCGACCCTGATCCTGTCCCACCTGTTGGCATGCATACATACAAACACAACAACAGTCGGATAACTCCGGTGAGAAATACATCCCAGTATAAACAATGTATACATGCAATCATATAAACAAATATAAAAGAATGAACAAATATAAATAACATGTATCATGATCTGAAAGACATGAATCGATATAAAGCTGTAAATAAACTCTGGACTCGTCATCTCAGACTCGACTCATTTCTAATCTAGGGATCCCGGTTCCTGGACAATTGGCGTACTATATCGAATCTCCGCAATAGAAGTCAGTCCACTCCTACGCAACATCGATATGAACCAAACATCCAGTGTCTTGGCACATCCACCAAAGACTTGGCACCTCCGCCAATGACTAGGCACATCCGCCCATGACTCGACACATGCTTTGCTATAAATCAATATACTAAGCATATCAATCTCATGAATTGCAAATATCAATGCAATAAAGTAAAGTGTGTTGTTTTTGGGAAACTCAAGTCAAATCAAACTCGAGTCATATCCTTCCGGTTCGACATTGATTTATACCTTTCTTTTCGTAGTACATAAGCTTGGCAACTCTGATCTTTCTGCTATCGATTCTGAAGCTGTCAATATCAATCTGGCATAACATAATCAAGGAATACAATATCAACATATACCCCAATCAATACCCGATATAGTGAGATTTTAGTCTAATTCTGTTTCAATGGCATAACTGCACAATCTCATTATATCCAGCAATACAAATATCAACAGATACCAATCTCAACTCATAATCAATTAACAAACATAATCTGATATCAAATCTGTATAATCTCAATCAAATTCAATCTGAAATTGATAACAATTCATACGGTATCCGTTCTTCGATCCAGTTTCGATTATACGATAACAACAATTTCAGGAACACATAATAACAGTCATATCATGATTCCTCTCATATCAGATTTTCAACTCATATCAAAACATAAGAAAACTTACGTCAAGTTGAAGCTCTTGTCGATAGGAACACGGTACTAAAGTCGATTGAAAATCGGACGGACAGATCTTTAAAAAATCGCAAGTCTAATATTTGAAGAAATTGCACCTTTCCTGAACTTTCGATTCTTCTTTTTGAATGTTTTGAAGGAAATGAAGACAAATTATATATATATCTTGCATGGTGAAGCCAAGTGGCTCATTCATTCAAGTTGCACGTCTCGCGCATATGCGCGACCCTCCTCGGCGCATATGCGCGAGACATTCTGTCTCGGCGCTTGTCTTCTCGGCAGCTCGCGTATATGCGCGCCCTCTCCCTGCGCATATGTGGGGACCCGGACGCTAATCAAGTTCTTAATCATCATTGGGACTAATTAATCAATTATAAAACAGGGTCAAAAATTTTTTCTTTTTAAAATGCGGAACGTAGTGACATAAAACATATATACATCTCAGTATAAAAGTACAAGTCCTGTACCACATACATTTATTCAACTGAGGTTTAACAGCTAATATCAAGTGTCCAACCCTATCTCTAATCCAAGTCCGGAGCCTCCACTCTAATCACGATCTTTCCTCATCTCCTCGACCCTGAACCTGTCCCACCTGTTGTCATGCACACATACAAAACAAGACAACAGCCGGATAACTCCGGTGAGAATAAATCCCAGTATAAACAATGTAAACATGCAATCATATAAAAACATATATAAACGCATAAATAAGATATCATTAACATGTAGCAACTCAACCAACATGAATGATATAAACATTGTAAATCAACATGTCATCACAGACTCACTCAAACAACGCGTCGTCTCAGACTCGACTAAACTCTAACCTAGGGATCCCGGTTTTGAATATTGAGAATTATATCGAATCTCAGTCGATAGGAATGACTCAACCCTAAATGGCATCGATATAATTCCTATATCCAGTGTCTGGGCGATACAGCCACAGAATTGACGAATCAGTCAAGAATTAAGCGAATCGGCCAATAACTAGACGAATCAGCCAGTAATTAAGCGAATCAGCCAAAGTTTAGACGAATCAGTCGATAACTAGACGAATCAGCCAATAACCAGACTAATCAGCCGGTGACTAGGCGAATCAGCCAATGACTAAACAATCAGTAGTCAATACATGCAGTGACTATAAATCAATAGACTACAAACATCAATCTCATCAATTACAAATATCAATGCAATAAACTAAGTATGTGATTTAGGGAGACTCGAGTCAAACCTCACTCGAGTTGTGCAATCCCAACTCAACATTAGTTTATACCTTTCTTTCTGATACTCTGACTCTGTCGAAGTCTCGAACCCCAAGCCTGTCACTACTCAATCTGACAACAATATTGAGGGTACGATATCAATACACCACTCAATCAATACTGGATATAATCAGAATTTAATCAAATTCTGTTTCAACAACATAATGTCATAATTTTAATATATCCAGCACTACCATATCAGTCAAATATCAATTCTAACACCTCATAATCGATAACGATTCAATTCTGATATCCAATCTCAATCAACTCAACTCTGAAAATCATAACAATCTCAAATGGTATCTATTCTTCAGTCCGGTTTCGATTATACGATGTCTAACATGACAAGAACATCATATATGAATCATATCAGATTTTGACAATACCATAATTTCAAATCATATCAAAGGGTAGCAAAACTTACGTCCAGTTGTAGCCTACGTCGAAAGGAACTCAATACCGAAGTTGGATTCAAAATCGGACGGGCGGATTTCTCACAAAAGGCGTAAGGATTTTTAATACAATCACAGAACCCTTTCTCTTTCCTTGAGCTTCTCCCTCCATTTCTTCTGAGAATTACGTGACTATATGTATATATATATATCCCAAGTGCATGTAAAGATACGTGTCCCATTCTCCATGATTTTCAGTCGGCGCTCGGGCGGTTATAAACTACCGCTCGGGCGCCGAACACTCTGCCCGATACTCGGCTTGTTATCCATTGGCGCTCGGGCGGTAATTTTCTACCGCTCGGGCGCCACAGGTTTTGCCCGAATGGTATTCTTATTGAACACTGGCGCTCGGGCGGTCATTTCCTACCGCTCGGGCGCCAACAGTTCTGTCCAAACATTGTACTTTTCATATGTTTTGCCCAGTCTGGTCTCGGAATGGCCCGGCTATAATCACCTCAGTTCATAATCAATAATTCATCTCAGATTACAATAGTCAAATTCTCGGGCATTACATTTCTCCCCCCCTAAGATATGATTTCGTCCTCGAAATCACAGGCAATCAAATCATATCATAAGAAGGTATAACAGAAGAAGCTAGGTAACATAATTCACATGTTGTGAAATAACTCTGGAAACTCCCGCCTCCGATCTGACTCAGTTTCTCAGATAACTTCTCCAATGCTATTACGACTCCACTGGATCCTCAAAAGTGGAGTAGTCTTCGTTCTAAGTTGCTTATTATTTCCGATCAAGAATCTGAATCGGCTTTTCAAAATAGCTCAATGTCTCATTCAATTCAACTTCGTCTGGTTGAATCATATATGAAGTATCTTGCATGTGCTTCTGCCATAAAACTACATGAGAGACATCATGTATTCCGGATAATGAAAGCGGTAAAGTGAGTCGATAGGCACGATCTCCTATCTTCTCAAGAATCTCATACGGCCCAATCTATCGTGAAGACAACTCCCCTTTCTTGCCAAATCGGACAATTCATCTGAAAGGTGAAATTTTCAAAAATACTCGGTTTCCAGCCTCAAATACCAACGGTCTACGTCGAGCATTGGCATATTTGGCTTGTCTATCCTGGGCTGCCTTCATTTTCTTCTGAATCAGCTTCACTTTTTCAGTCATATCTCTGATCATGCCAGGTCCGATCTCATGAACCTCAGAGATATCATCCCAATAAAGAGGGGATCAGCATTTCATTTCGTACAACGCTTCGAAAGAAGTCATTTCAATACTCGTCTGATAGCTGTGGTTGTACGATAATTCACAAATGACAATAAATCATGTCAACTAGTGCTAAAATCCAGCACTACAGTTCTTGGATATTCTCCAGTATCCGGATAGTTTGCTCCGACTATCCGTCAATCTATAGACGATAGGTGAAGGAGTTTATAATATATTCTGCCAAAAATACAAAATCAACCGAAAATCATGGTATGATATAGTCAATTTTGGCATTCAATGCAGTCTAATCACTCTTCTGACATAACTCTTGATCGTCTGATCTTATCTGTACATCATCCTGTACACCTAATATATGCAGATTCAAGCATTCTATCAACACCTTTTCAGCTATCAAAATGCATACCGCATAGATTATTGCACACTGTCTGGCAATATTTATCATTTTAAATGCGGAACATCTGGAACAACATGTTGGTTATTCATATACAATACAGTATTACTTACTTGATTCAAACACGGATTCAAAACAACAGCAAGCTTCAATTAGATTCAAAACATCACTCATCAGTACTGATCTGCTAAACTCATAAACCGCAAATGTTTGACACTGATATCCACCTCGGCCAAATAATTCCATTTAATTCTGCTAAATTCAACAGATACATCATCTTCAGATATAACACACCCTGAATGCAATCTGTCTCAATCAGGATGCAATCTGTTTCTGATATCAAATCAAGGTTAATGTCAATCCCTCTGACTGAAATCAGATCTGAAGTCTTATTGGGGAAAACATCAATAACTTTCTTATCATTGGTAAATCAGCCAATGATAGACTCAACTTCAGTAAATCAACTGAATACATAAGGAGTCCCTCTGTTTCTTTCTGTAATAATCGAGTCATAGATAGTACGAATTATCAAAGGAATTCTCAATCTAGAATCCTTATCGTACACTATTCATCCCTTGGCCATCTCAGGTCCGATTCTCACCATCTTCTGGAACTAATGTAGGATAGCTCTGTACTTGGTCAGCATATCAATATCAGTAATGCAGTCTCAAAACCAGACAACACTAGTACAATACAAGCTATCACACGATCTAACTCAATCTCATTCTCATCCTACTATAGTATACGATATTTTACAGAATTCACTGATATAAAAACTCTCCCCAACTAGTCAAGAGATACACTACAGTAGAATAAACTCTCCCCAATCACAGAACCCTTTCTCTTTCCTCGAGCTTCTCCCTCCATTTCTTCTGAGAATTACGTGACTATATGTTTATATATATATCCCAAGTGCATGTAAAGATACTTGTCCCATTCTCCATGATTTTCAGTCGGCGCTCGGGCGGTTATAAACTACCGCTCGGGCGCCAACACCCTGCCCGGTACTCGGCTTGTTATCCATTGGCGCTCGGGCGGTAATTTTCTACCGCTCGGGCGCCACAGGTTCTACCCGAATGGTATTCTTATTGAACACTGGCGCTCGGGCGGTCATTTCCTACCGCTCGAGCGCCAACAGTTCTGTCCAAACATTGTACTTTTCATATGTTTTGCCCAGTCTGGTCTCGGAATGGCCCGGCTATAATCACCTCAGTTCATAATCAATAAATCATCTCAGATTACAATAGTCAAATTCTCGGGAATTACAGCATATGCGCGAGGTTCTCTGCCATACTCGCGCATATGTGCAGGGTCCTGATCGCGCATATGCGAGAGGTTCTCTGCCTACCTCGCGCATATGCGCCCGGCTGGGTCGCGCATATGCGCGAGGGGCTCAGTTCTTGCACATAATTCCATCTTCTTTCGTCTTTCTCGGTCTGATCCGTTCCGTCTATAATCACATCAATTATCAATAAATCATTTCAGATTACAATAACAAAATTCTTGGGCATTACATTTCTCCCCCTCTAAGATCTGATTTCGTCCCCGAAATCACAGGCAATCAAATCAGATAACGAATCGGATACAATAAGAATTGGAGAATAAAAGCTAATCAAGAAAACTCACATCAGTGAAATAACTCTGGAAATTTCTGTCTCAGGTCTGATTCAGTCTCTCAGGTAGCTTCTTCAATGCCATGACGACTCCACTGAAATTTCACAAGCGAAATAGTCTTCGTTCTGAGATGCTTTTCTTTACGATCAAGAATCTGAATCGGCTTTTCAAAATAACTCAGTGTCTCATCAAGTTCGGCCTCGTCTGGAAGAAGATTATGAAATATGTAACACCTCTGACCTATTTTATAAAATAACACAGCGAAAATTAAAAAATTTACTTAGAGGGAGGAAGGATTAAAAATTTCTTGACATAAAATATTTACAATCAAAAGTAGATACATGATCAATCAAGTGTTGCATCAAAATACAAAATATCATTTTTGATCATGTCAAAAGCTAACAAAATATCTTCTTCCTTCCATCTCTTGTATTCATATGACCCTGGCTCCAATCAACGTTCTGGCTCGTCGCTGTTATCTGCATCACATGAATAACTGAAATGAGTATAAAACTCAACAAGTGGAACTCTTACATAACAATGGATACATATCATACTCTGTAAAACATGACTTTGAAATCATTAAATACTATTCAACTCTTGAAACATGAATAACATAGTATAACATAACAATAACGATAGTATTTCTCTTTTCTCTGTTTGATTGATATCTAAATAGTATCTCTGTCTCTGTACCTATATCCCATCGATATAAATCGATTACTCTATTGGGATATAAGCCTATGGTCGTTGATCAACTAATTGCATGCAATCTCTGACTATGTATCTATCAATCCAATAAATCATTTGAACTCTCTTTTGGGCATTAAATCAAACACTTTGCATACTCTTTCTTTTGTATTCCCTTTTTCACAGTTGAGACATATAAAAGCCTCTAATATACAACAAAGTGCATTTATACATAATATGAATCAAATGGAAGGGAATAGCATGTTAAAACCATTGAAACACCATACATATATTATCATGTGAGCACAAGGAAATGAATTCTACTTACTACACTTGGAGCACTTGATTCTAAACTCTTGGTACAATTCCTACAACAATAACCAATAACTAACCATCAACACCCAAATAATAACATTAGATGATCATTTAACCCAATACATCTATCACAACTATCAACCCTAAACTCCACCATCATCAATAACTCAAGAACAAGAAGAAAAATCACTTACCTTAGCTCTTAAACCCCAAAGTAAACTTGTTCTCACTTCAATAATCCAACATGATGCTAGAATGAAAGAAATCAAAGAAAGAAATGTAGGAACCCTAGTCTCCCTTGAGCTGAATTTCGAGAAGTGAGGAGAGAAATGAGGAAATAATGAGCCAACTCTTGTCTTATAACACTTAAACCAAAAACACGCTTTTACTGTACATGCACCGCGGGTGCGCTACGCCTTGGACCACGGGTGCGCTGCGTGTGCTGGACAACATCGAAAAAATCTGAAAAATACGACCGCGGGTGCGCTCTGGTCTCTGCCCAAACACCGCGGGTGCGGTGTCTTCTCCAGCGCGGGTGCAGTCTCCCCTGAAGCCAACAACAAGCTTTGCATCTAAAAATCGAATCGTTATGTCGCTTCTCCTCATATTTCGGCAACACTCTCAACAAGAAAGTTGTACCTCTAAGTCTAATCTAACTACTATCCATCGGCCTCATACCAATAGGCACAACATACAAATTACCATGAATTAAACCACAACGACGCTACAATAAAACCACATATCATCTAAATAAACAATACTATGAATCATAAATCACAACTCTTAACATCTAAAACTATACTTAAACTTATTAACCAAGGAGTCAATAAACATATTAAATCTTAAACCGTACCGTTCACCAAACTTGGCTATTACAATCTCCCCTCTTTAAAGGAATTTCGTCCCCGAAATTGACGTCACTATGCAATCAACTCAGGATATTTTACTTTCATCTCATCCTCTGGTTCCCACGTGGCTTCTTCAATCAATTGATTCCTCCAAAGGACTTTAACAATGCCGATCTCTTTTTTTCTCAATACTTTAACTTTGCGATCCAGAATTTGGACGGAAATGTCTTGGTACGTTAAATTCGGCGTCAAATCCAATGGCTCATGACGAAGAACATGGGAAGGATTCGCAATATACTTCTTGAGCATGGATACATGAAAAAATTATGAACTCTGTCAAGATCTGGCGGTAGGGCTAACCTGTAAGCTCGATCACCGACTCTATCCAATATCTCAAATGGGCCAATAAACCTTGGACTCAACTTTCCCTTTTTGCCAAACCGCATCACACCTTTAAGAGGTGTAATCTTCAAGAACACGTGATCACCAACCTCAAATTGCAACGGCCTACGCCATACATCAGCATAGCTCTTCTGTCTCGACTGTGCTGTCTTCATCCTCTCTCGAATAACAGCAACAACATCAGCTGTCTGTTGGACCAACTCTGGACCCAACATCTTCCTCTCACCAATCTCATCCCAATATAAGGGAGATCTACATTTTCTGCCATAAAATGCTTCATACGGTGCCATGCCAATAGTCGCTTGGTAACTGTTATTGTACGTGAACTCAACAAGAGGCAATTTGGAATCCCAACTAACATGATAGTCGATAGTACAAGCTCTGAGCATATCCTCTAAAATCTGAATAACTCTCTCTGATTGACCGTCGCTCTGAGGGTGATATCCTGTACTAAAGGCTAACCGTGTACCCAAGGCCCTATGCAAACTCTTCAAAAACTCTGAAGTAAATCTAGGGTCACGATCAGACACGATCGATACAGGAACATCATGAAGTCTAACAATCTCTTCTATGTACTTTTCGGCATACTGGTTCATGGAATACGTCGTCTTGACTGGGAGAAAATGCGCTGACTTGGTCAACCGATCAACGATAACCCAAATAGAGTTATAACCTTTCTGCGTTCTGGGAAGACCAACCACGAAATCCATTGTAATATGCTCCCATTTCCATTGAGGAATCGGCAATGACTGCAATGTCTCAGCAGGTCTCTGGTGTTCGATTTTCACCTGCTGACAAGTTAGGCACTGAGAAATAAATATGGCAATATCCTTCTTCATACCTGGCCACCAATATAGTCAACGAAGATCCTGATACATCTTGGTACTACCTGGATGTATCGAATATGGCGCTGTATGAGCCTCTGTCAAGACGTCTCGCCGAATATCATCACCAGTAGGAATGCATATACGGGCTCTGAATGTCACCAAACCATCTTTATTCATCCCAAACTCTGTATTACCTCTCTCTTCTGCTCTCGCTCTCATCTCTTTCAACTGTACATCATTGGTCTGCTCTCTACGGATCCGGTCCGTCAATGTAGCTCGAATGACCAACGATGAAAAGCGAGCAATGGTTCCTGGTACTACCAAAGCTACCTCCTCTCGTTGCAAGTCTAACAACAATGGCTTCTGGATCATAGAACTCAAAGAAGAACTTGACTTACGGCTCAAAGCATCCGCTACAACATTTGCATTCCCTGGGTGATAACTAATCGTCACATCATAATCTTTAACAAGCTCTAACCACCGTCTCTGTCGCATATTGAGTTCTTTCTGAGAAAACAAGTACCTTAAACTCTTGTGGTCCATGAAAATTTCACACTTTTTGCCATATAAATAGTGTCTCCAGATTTTCAGGGCGAATACCACAGCTGCCAGTTCCAGATCATGCGTAGGATAATTTTTCTCGTAGTCTTTCAACTGACGAGAAGAATAGGCTATAAACTTTCCACGTTGCATCAGCACTACACCGAGACCCTTTTTCGACGCATCAGTATATACAACAAAGTCCTCTGAACCACTGGGCAATGCAAGTACCGGAGTTGTCGTCAACCTATCTTTCAACTCTTGAAATCCACTTTGGCATTCATTGGACCACTCAAACTTCACAGTCTTCCTCGTCAAATTGGTTAACGGCAGGGCAATCTAGGAAAAATCTAAAATAAAACGACGATAATAACCCACCAAACCAAGAAAATTGCGTACCTCTGATACAGTGGTAGGGATAGGCCACTTCTGTATCGCCTCTATTTTCACTGGATCAACAGCTATACCATTCTTCGAGACAACATGGCCTAAGAAAGAAATCTGCTCCAACCAGAACTCATATTTCTTTAACTTAGCATACAGCTTCTTCTGTCTCAACAATTGAAGAACAACTCTGAGGTGCTCTGTGTGAAGCTCCTCTGGTCTTGGAATAAATCAATATATCATCAATGAAAACAATAACAAAGCTATCCAAATACGGCTTGAACACTCGGTTCATAAGATCCATGAAGACTGAAGGAGGATTGGTCAGACCAAACGACATAACAAGAAATTCGTAATGACCATACCTTGTCCGGAACGCCGTCTTAGGGATATCAGACTCCCTAACTTTCAACTTATAATAGCCAGTTCGCAGATCAATCTTTGAAAACACTGTAGCCCCCTGCAGTTGATTAAAAAGGTCATCTATCCGTGGCAACAGATATTTATTCTTGATAGTCACTTTGTTGATTTCTCTATAATCAATGTAAAGCCGATAAGACCCATCTTTCTTCTTGACGAAAAGAACTGGAGCTCCCCAAGGCGAAGAACTTAGCCGTATAAAACCTTTATCCAATAGATCCTGCAACTGCGTCTTCAACTCTTTCATCTCCGTAGGGGCCATTCTGTATGGAGCCTTAGAAATAGGAACCGTCCCGGGAACTAAATCAATCACAAACTCTACATCTCTGTCCGGCGGTAAACCCGACACATCATCTTCAAATACATCAGGGAACTCTCTCACAACATCCATATCATCAATATTCAATTTCACAATTCTATCCATATCCACAATCGAAGCCAAAAACCCATCACAACCTCTAAACAACAACTTCTTAGCCTCAAGACATGAAATAAAAGGAAGGACAAGCGAAGTACCTGCATTGGCGAGCATAACTTCCTTATTTCCATCATTTGAAAATTTCACCGTCTTGGCAACGCAATCAATCACTGCACGGTAAGTCGATAGCCAATCCATGCCAAGTATAATATCAAACGCAACCATCGGAATAACAATCAAATCGGCATAAACCACTCGTTCATCAATTTGAACAGAACACGCATACACAATAGACGTCGGGCACAACACATCTCCAGAAAGCAATACAACATTAAACTGGAGGGGAAGAACAGAAGGAACTAAACCCAAAGATCTCAAAAATAGTTCAGACATAAAAGAATGAGTAGCACCTATATCAATCAATGTCATAGCTACTCTGCCTGAAATTAAAATATTGCTAGAGATCACAGAAGAATCATGGTTTATACCTTCCTTCGTCATGGTGAAGATGCGACCCTGCACCTTCTCTTTACTCGATCCTCTCGGACATTCCTTGGCAATATGGCCTGCAGTACCACATCGATAGCAAGTGTGAGTACCAAATCTGCACTCTCCCCTATGTTGCCTACTGCACTTGGGACACAACGGCTTCTCAGGATCAAATGGAACTGTCGGTGCTTTAGAACTCGGCTCTATCTTGTCTTTCCCCTTGTAATTGCCTTTTCCTCTTTGGCTCGAACCTTTACCTCTTTGAGCAATAGCCTGTTGCTTCGCCTGTCTTTCTCTAGCGATATCTTTCTCATCTTGCTCGGCTAGTAAAGCCTTAGCCACAATCTCTTTAAATGTCACCGCCTTAGACATATTGATGTCCCTTCTGATCTCTGCTCGAAGTCCTCTAATGAAATGAGCACCCTTGTGATATGAATCTGGCCGGACATGGTGTTCAAGGGAGTGATGAGCAAGGAAGAGGGGCTCGTGATGCATGGGAGTACGTTGGAAAGCCAAAAGAACTTTATTCAAGCATTGTTGGATCAGGCCGAGCCTACACGGATGTCCACATGGACCTGCACACGGGGGCCGTGCCATTTACAGCCGAGGATGAAGAATTCCATTGTCTACACGGACCCGAGCACGGAACAGTACATGGGGTCCGTGTCCTATGACATTTGCGAAGACCGTGTGTACACGGACCCGTACACGGAGGTGGACACGGGGTCCGTGTCCTTTGTTTCTAGCTGAAGTTGATTCCCCGACTGTACACGGACCGTACACGGAGGGCTACACGGGGTCCGTGTCCTTGACGGCTTGGCGAGAAAATTTCCTTTTCTAGAGTTTTAATTATTTTGGAGACTAGATTTGATATCTTTTGATTTTTGAGACAATATATACTCGAAAGTTTCGTCATTGTAAACAACTTTTGTTCATTATTGATTGAGTTTATAAAAACTTTTCTTTGAGAATCCTCTCAAAACAAGCTTAAGTTTCGTTATAACTTTTGCGTCGTATCAAATCAAACATATCAAAAAATTTATCTTTTGTGGCGTTTGTCAATCAAATATCACGAGGGTTGCCAAGGACAGGTTCTTTGGAGGTTCTCATGAACGAGATTGTTTCTATCGTTGATTAATTGTTGCTAGACCGCGTGATCTGGAGGCGATTGCCACATCTATCAATTACTTGTTTCAAAGATCGGGAAAAATCAAAGATCTCGTGGGCGGGATCATATCACCTTGTCTTTGTCATTCGAGGCAATATAAGGGGCAAACAGACAGTCCTCCTCAAACTTCAAAATGTACTCATCAACATTCATACCTCCTTGCCGAAGCACTAAAAACTCAGTCACCTTCCGAGCTCGAAGTGCATCTGGGAAGTACTTGTCATAGAAAAGATCTGTGAAATCTTGCCACTTCAATGCCAGAACATCAACACCCACCTTGGTAGCATTCCACCAAATACGTGCAGCTTTGACTAGCATAAATACTGCACAACCAACTCTGTCTTTGTCTTCATACCTGAGATGATCAAATATCGCCTCAAGTGCTTTAATCCACTCTACAGCCACCAATAAATCAGTGCTTCCTGCAAACTCAGGCGGATCCATCCTCTTAAAAGTAGTAAAGACTCCATCAGTCCCAACCGCTTGAACCACTTGGCCTCTCCCTTGGCCTCTACCTTGACCTGTACCTTACAAACGGAGCAATTGCTGAATCTGTTCACTGTGAACCTTGGCTTGCTCTTTCAATAATTTCCCGAACTCGTCGACAACTCTCGATGAGGAGCTATCCTCACCCTCTGAAGCCTTTCTCTTAGGAGGCATTAACTCCTACAATGTGCTCACATAATACATATCAACCAATACTATAAATAGATGTAGAAGAAAACATACCAGGACAGTTGAAAGTAGACGAGGTAATATGCGTTGGTCCGAAGAACGTTGCTCTGATACCACTAAATGTAACACCTCTGACCGATTTTATAAAATAACACAGCGGAAATTAAAAATTTTACTTAGAGGGAGGAAGGATTGAAAATTTCTTGACATAAAATATTTACAATCAAAAGTAGATACATGATCAATCAAGTGTTGCATCAAAATACAAAATATCATTTTTGATCATGTCAAAAGCTAACAAAATATCTTCTACCTTCCATCTCTTGTATGCATATGACCCCGGCTCCAATCAACGTCCTGGCTCGTCGCTCTTATCTGCATCACATGAATAACTGAAATGAGTATAAAACTCAGCAAGTGGAACTCTTACATAACAATGGATACATATCATACTATGTAAAACATGACTTTGAAATCATTAAATACTATCCAACTCTTGAAACATGAATAACATAGTATAACGTAACAATAACGATGGTATTTCTCTTTTCTCTGTTGGATTGATATCTAAATAGTATCTCTGTCCTGTTCCTATATCCCATCGATATAAATCGATTACTCTGTTGGGATATAAGCCTATGGTCGTTGATCAACTAATTGCATGCAATCTCTGACTATGTATCTATCAATCCAATAAATCATTTGAACTCTGTTTTGGGCATTAAATCAAACACTTTGCATACTCTTTCTTTTGTATTCCCTTTTTCACAATTGAGACATATAAAAACCTTTAATATACAACAAAGTGTATTTATACATAATATGAATCAAATGGAAGGGAATAGCATGTTAAAACCATTGAAACACCATACATATATTATCATGTGAGCACAAGGAAATGAATTCTACTTACTACACTTGGAGCACTTGATTCTAAACTCTTGGTACAATTCCTACAACAATAACCAATAACTAACCATCAACACCCAAATAATAACATTAGATGATCATTTAACCCAATACATCTATCACAACTATCAACCCTAAACTCCACCATCATCAATAACTCAAGAACAAGAAGAAAAACCACTTACCTTAGCTCTTAAACCCCAAAGTAAACTTGTTCTCACTTCAATAATCCAACATGATGCTAGAATGAAAGAAATCAAAGAAAGAAATGTAGGAACCCTAGTCTCCCTTGAGCTGAAATTTCGGGAAGTGAGGAAAAAATGAGGAAATAATGAGCCAACTCTTGTCTTATAACACTTAAACCAAAAACACGCTTTTACTGTACATGCACCGCGGGTGCGCTGAGTTCTTACCGCGGGTGCACTCTGGTCTCTGCCCAAAGACCGCGGGTATGGTGTCTTCTCCAGCGCGGGTGCAGTCTTCCCTGAAGCCAACAACAAGCTTTGCATCTAAAAATCGAATCGTAATGTCGCTTCTCCTCATATTTCGGCAACACTCTCAACAAGAAAGTTGCACCTCTAAGTCTAATCTAACCACTCCGATTGGCCTAATACCAATAGGCACAACATACAAATTACCATGAATTAAACCACAACGACGCTACAATAAAACCACATATCCTCTATATCAACAATACTATGAATCATAAATCACAACTCTTAACATCTAAAACTATACTTAAACTTAACCAAGGAGTCAATAAACATATTAAATCTTAAACCGTACCGTTCACCAAGCTTGGCTATTACAAGATGCATCAGGGAGATATTTCCGCAATAAAGATACATGAAAGACATCATGTATTCTAGATAGAGAAGGCGGTAAGGTAAGTCAATAAGCACGATCTCCTATCTTCTCGAGAATCTTATACGGACCGATATATCGTGGAGATAACTTTCCTTTCTTGCCAAATCTGACAAAACTTCTGAAAGGAGAAATCTTCAGAAATACTCTGTCTCCTGCCTCAAATACCAACGGTCGACGATGAACATTGGCATATTTGGCCTGTCTGTCTTGAGCTATTCTCATTCTCTGTCGAATCAGCTTCACTTTCTCAGTCATCTCTCGAATCATATCAGGCCCAATCTTAGGTACCTCAGAAATATCATCCCAATAAAGAGGGGATCTGCACTTCTTGCCGTACAACGCTTCAAATGGAGCCATCTCTATACTCGTCTGATAGCTGTTGTTGTACGAAAACTAACAAAGTGGCAAAGATTCTTGCCAACTAGTACCAAAATTTAGCAATACAGCTCTAAGCATATCTTCCAATGTCTGGATAGTCCGCTCTAACTGTCCGTCAATCTGTGGATGATATGCGGTACTCAGATGTAACTTCGTACCTAGAGCTTGCTGCAAACTATGCCAAAAGTGCGAAGTAAACCGAGGATCACGGTCTGATACAATCGACTTCGGCACTCCATGCAATCTGACAAGTTCTCAGACATAAATATATGCCATCTGGTCATGTCTGTACGTCATCTTGTATGGAATAAAACATGCTGATTTTGTCAATCTGTCAATCACGACCCAAATCGCATCACAACCTCGGGAGGAACGTGATAGCTTCGTCACAAAATCCATAGAAATGTGATCCCATTTCCATTCAGGAATAGACAAGCTATGTAATAAAACTCCTGGTTTCTTTCTTTCGGCTTTCACCTGTTGGCAATTCAGACATTGTGATGCAAACTCTGCAATATCTTCTTTCATCTGTTTCCACCAAAACTGTCTTTTCAAATCATTACACATCTTTCTGCCACCAGGATGAATACTGAATCGACTGCTATGCGCTTCTGACAATATCTGTCGTTTCAAATTTGAAACATTTAGCACAACAAGACGATTATTCACATACAGTACATGATCACGTACCTGATACTCTGATCGATGCCCTGCTCTAACCATCAAAATCGAATTCTGAACATTCTGATCAACTTTCTGAGCTTCTTTAATTCTCAAAATCAGCTCTGGTTTGACTTGAATAGTATACAATCTCAACGGTCTGTAATCTGTTTCAAATGCTAATCCAGACAAACAGCAATCTTCAATCAAATTCGAAACACCAATCGTCGATAAGGATAAAGAACATACCTTTCGACTTAGTGCATCAGCTGGTGCATTCGACTTCCCTGGATAGTATTTGATTTCACAATCAAAATCTTTCAATAAATCAAGCCATCTTCGTTGCCTCATATTCAATTCTGACTGTGAAAACAGATATTTCAGACTCTTGTGATCAGAATAAATCTCAAACTTCTCACCGTATAGATAGTGTCGCCAAATCTTCAGTGCAAATACGATGGCTGCCAATTCAAGATCATGAATTGGGTAGCGAGTCTCATGTGGCTTCAACTGTCTTGAGGCATAAGCAATGACATGGCCTCGCTGCATCAAAACACAACTCAATCTTCTGTGAGAAGCATCACAATAAACAACGAAATCACCAGTACCTGATGGAATAGTCAAGATCAGAGCACTGGTCAATCTCCTCTTCAGTTCTAAGAAACTGGACTTACACTCTTTTGACAAAATAAATGGTGCATTCTTCTGAGTCAACTGAGTAATAGGCTTAGAAATACTAGAGAAATCTTTAATAAATCGACGTTAATATCCTTTCAAACCCATAAAACTGCGTATCTCAGGTACAGATGTCGGTCTAGGCCAAATTATCACTGCCTCAACTTTGCTAGGATCAACAGAAATACCACTTCCAGATATAATATGACCCAGAAATACCACTTGTTTCAGCCATAATTCACATTTAGACATCTTAGCATACAGTCTCTCTTTTCTCAGAATTCTCAACACTGTTCTCAAATGCTCAGCATGATCAATCATATTCTTCGAATATATCAGAATATCACTGATAAATATAATCAAAAAATCATCAAGATATTTCTGAAACACACGGTTCATCAAACCCATAAATATAGCTGGAGCATTATTTAAACCAAATGGCATGACAATAAACTCATAATGGCCATACCTGGTTCTAAAAGCTGTCTTCGAGATATCAGAATCTCTGACTCTCAGCTGATGATATCCAGATCTCATATCGATCTTGGAATAAATCGAAGAGCCCTGCAACTGATAAAATAAATCATCTATACGAGGCAAAGGGTATTTGTTCTTTACCGTAGCCTTGTTCAGTTGTCGGTAGCCAATGCAGAGTCTCATTGAACCGTCCTTCTTTCCGAAAAATAGTACTGGGGAATTCAAAGGAGAAACACTGGGTCTGATGTAACCCTTGGCCAGTAAATCTTCTAACTAATCTTTCAATTCTTTCAATTCAATTGGTGCCATTCTGTACGGAGCTCTAGAAATCGGAACTGTAGCTGGTACCAATTCAATGCTGAAGTCTATCTCTCGAATCGGAGGCAAACCCGGAATCTCATCTGGGAATACATCAGCAAACTCACAGACCACTGGCAAATCAGCCAATGATGGGCTCGATTTCATTACGTCAACTGAATACACAAGGAATCCCTCTGCTCTTTTCTGTACTAATCGAGTCATAGATAACGCAAATATCAAAGGAATTCTAGATCTAGAACCCTTACCGTAAAATTTCCATTCATCAGCCATCTCAAGTCTGAATCTCACAATCTTCTTGAAACAGTCTACGGTAGCTCTGCACTTGGTCAGCATATCAATACCAATAATGCAGTCAAAATCAGACAACCCAAGTACAATACAATCTAACTCAATCTCATGCCCATCATACTGTAGCATACAATGTTTCACAGACATCACCGATACAAGACCTCTCCCCAAAGGTGAAGAGACCGTTAGTACAGATGATAAAGACTCAACAGACAATGCATGAATCAATGCAAATCGCTCAGAAATAAATTTTTTGGACGCACCCGTATCAATCAATACGTAAGAAGGATAACCACATAAAGAACAGTTACCTGCAACAACATCATCTGGTGCTTCTTGTGCCTGTTCTTTAGTCAAAGCAAATACTCTGGCCTACTGTCTCGGAGGCTGGCTAACAGTCTAGCTTCCTCCTGGCCTCTGCTGTGACTGAGTAGTAATCGGTGGCTGAAAAGAGTGAACAGCATATGATCGTATATCAGTCTGAGCCACTGATCTAGATGATTCTGCTCCCTGGGATCTCTGGGAACCTCTCTGTGAACACACTCTAGCAAAATGTCACTGCTGCCTGCAGATGTTGCAACTACCAGATATTCCTTGGCTTTGCTCTGTGGGATGTCTCCCTCCACAAGTTCTGCAATAAGTTCCTGTATAACTCTGGCTCTGTCGTGAACCACTGGAGCTAGATGAACTACTACTAGGTCTCTTGAACTGTTTTCCTCGGGCTTTCAAATAGTCTTTCTTCCCACCACTGCTACTGCCACTCTCAAATCTGGGAGGGGGTTTGATGCGAACACGGAAGGTCAAGCCCCAAGGAAAGAATGGGACCCTTTAGAGTTGCCAGAGGGACCAATCACGAGGGGACGATTGAAGAAGTTCAAGGAAGCGTTGCATGGGCTTATGAGCAAGGAAGAAGGACCTACAAGCAAGGTGCAAAGTGCTGGAGCGATCGTGATGCATGGGAGTAAGTTTGGGAGCCAAAGGAACATTATTAAAGTGATAAATGAAGAGGAGTCCAGAAGCATCGGCGCCCGAGCGCCACACTTACTATCAAAGTAGAAAATTTCCTGTCGAGGCCTAAAAATCCTAACTTGGAAAATTGCGGAAAATTTAAAATTTTTCTTTTCAAATAATTAAAATTGCCTCAATCATAAATGAACTGATACATAAATTTTGATGTTTACAATGGCAGCGGAAGAATTAACATTTTTCGAAATAAAAATAAAAAGTTTTTCCAACGATAATTAAAATGTTTGAGCCATCAAATAATAATAAATGCTGAACTGAGGTCCTCGGGTCCTACTACTGCCGACTCGAGCTGGCTCACTGGTCCCCGCCCTCGGTCCCGACATCATCAGTACCTACAACAATCAAGTCTAGTGAGTCTAAAGACTCAACATGCATATCGTAAATAACAAGTAAATAAATAGTAAGCTTGCATGCAAGTGAAAAATATCATGTCATGAGGCATATCGTAAAAATGTCGTGTCATGATTAATTATAATACGTGCATAACTGAACTGAAAATCATAGTGAAAATGTTTGCTCCTTGGAGCCCTGTACTGAAATAGCCTGTAGTAATTTTTCTGGTGAGATTATGGTCTACGCATGTGGTCCCTGAACTGAACTGACCGGTAACTGGCAACCGGGCCGGTAACTGGCGACCGGACTTAATAATGTACATCTGATCAGACTACTGCCACAGTACTGGGTGAAACAACTGAACTGACCGGTAACTGGCGACCGGGCCAGTAACTGGTGACCGGACTTAGTAATGCTCTCATAACCGGTAACTGATGACCGGACCGGTAACTGGCGACCGGATTTAATCATGATAGTAAAGTGACCACAAGCCATATCGCATAAATCTCAAAATTTGTATTTTTGCACGTAATATAATTAAATAACTGAATTAAATATCCTGTAACAATTTTACTGAATGGATTGGATCGCTCCCAGGCTCGCTACAACCTAAATATGCCATGAAAAATATGCAATAGTTTTTTTAACTTGACCAAACCATGCAATTAAAAACCAAAAATTGAGACAAATGCGCCTAATGACTTCGTATTTAATCATGACTCCGAACCAACCCGAACCAACACTGAAACATCATATAGTCATGATTATAATACGCTTAAAATGATGAATTAATGCTCCTCAAATGATGCATGTCGAATCTTAGGTGAATGGAGGCCAAAACATGAAACGCTCTCTCAAGAGTCAATTTGGCACATCGCACCGTAAATTCTCGTACGACCTCAAAAATGATCCGAATGACGAACGGCCAAAAAAAATGACCTTCCTAACTCGATAAGGCACTGTCCAGTCCAAGGACATGGGCTAAAAGCAAACCAAGAACTCAAACAACGCCTGAGAACAACAGCACATTTGCTGTCAAAATTACAGCAGCTGCGCACTTGCTTTCCTTGTGTCGTTTTCGAGACTACCGGCCATTGGGGCTTGTACCACCTGACCAGAGACTCTTACCAACATCCCAAGGAATGATTTGAACCATGGCTATGGGCCCTAGACCAGCCACAATTCGCACCATTCAGCAAACACCCGAAAACTCCAACCGAGAACACCTTGCATGCGTGTGTGGTGTTGTGTTTCATTTGCTGTCTCGTGTCGTTCCAGTTGCCATTTGATTGACCATGGCACGATCTAGACATCTTGGGGTATGGTATGAACCGTGGCTATGGGCCATAGGCCAACCAAGATCCACACCAATCCACCAAAATTCGAAACACACATGCTGTACAAAGAAAGAGCCGAAATGGGGAAGGGGCTGTTCTTGTTGTTTTATTTGAAAACCGATTCACCATGGACCAAGCCACTAAAAGGGAAACTTAGTCACGTCTTAAACCTACTAGGAAAGTGATCTAACCATGGCTATAGGCCTTGTGGCAGCCATGATCAGATTCATTTCCTATATGACAGCAACACAGAATTTCGAAAGGTTCAAATGGACAACATGTGGAGTTGCTGTCATTTTCGTGTCTTCCAGCGTGCATGGGGTTGAATGAGTGGACCATCATGGTCCTAATGCATCCTATTACATGTCTAGATGTCGCCTTGGGAGCCTGGAATCAAACCAATACCTGCTACTCACAAAACAAATGAAACCGTGAAGCTTGAATTGGAAGGGCCGAAAATCTGCATGTTGTTTTCTGAAAAATCTTGCTATGTTTCGGTTTTTGCATAGAAATCATGATCATGCATTGAAAATAAATGATAATAGGACTTGATTGAAGAGTCAAGGAAGAATATATGCATGCCTGATTTCGTTTTGAAAGAAAAACGAATGAATAAGACGATCCGGCACGGAGGAGGTGGAGCGCTTTCTTTTCTACCTTTCTTGCTCTCGATTTTTCCTCTCTTTCTAGCTATGATGCTCACGGTTTTTCACACTCTAAACTCTCTGAATTTTTGTCATGGGGGAGGAGAATGATGGTTGGAAAGGTGAGGGGGAAGATCCACTAATAAAGGGATTAAAATGCAAGACCAAGTCTACCTCTCATTTAAATTTTAAATTTGTTTGAACAAGTCTTCTTGGGAGGGAGCATGGGCGATATTTGTTTCATCTAGACTAGGTGAGGATAAGGTTGATCATTAATTAAATGGTGCTAGAAAAATGAAGGGATTATCCTACTAATTAAATACAAAGAAAGGGTCAAAGGTGGTGGGGTGGCAAGGCATGCTAAGTCATCCAAGGGGCCGAAAATCATCAATACAAATGAAGGGAAATGTTGTTTAGTTAATAAATTTATAACCCTTAAAAGCCTCACATATCCTTTAAATAATTTAGTGAACTAACCCCTTAATTAAGGAACTTAAATGAATTTATTTTTCTACTCACCTCAAGTAACTAAAATAATTCCTTAAACTTCCTTATTAACTTAAATGGACTTACTTGATAGCTAAAATAAATTCTGGAAATGTTTACCTAAATCTTAAATTTTATCTCTAAACTCCAACTCCAGTCCGGCCTCACTGAATTAACTGAAATGATAAAAATAAAAATACTGCATAAAATAATTATCTTAAGGAGAAGCATTTAAATACTCATGCAATAAAATCATTTTAAAATTTAAATACTAGAATTATGCATGGCTTATACGTAGTCTAAGTTACGGGTTCTACAATCTTTCCTTCCTTAAAAGAAATTTCGTCCTCGAAATTAAGACTCACCGAATAACTCGGGGTACCGACTCCTCATCTCTGTCTCGGATTCCCACGTAACTTCCTCCTCTGAGTGGTTGAGCCATTTGACTTTGACTCGCCTAACCAGCTTGTTCCGAAGCTTCTTCTCCTACCTGTCTAGGATCTGCACTGGTCTCTCCTCATAAGATAGGTTCGGAGTAAGCTGCAACGGCTCAAAGTTCAAGACATGCGAAGGATTCGCCATATACTTCCTCAGCATAGAGACGTGAAAGACATTGTGTACTCCGGCCAGATTCGGCGGAAGAGCCACACGATAAGCTAGCGTCCCAACTCTGTCGAGGATCTCAAATGGTCCAATGAATCTTGGATTGAGCTTCCCTTTCTTCCCAAATCGCATGACCCCCTTCATAGGTGCCACCTTCACAAAGACATGATCGCCGACAGCAAACTCTAAATCTCTCCTCCTCTAATCTGCATAGCTCTTCTGTCGACTCTGAGCGGTCCTCATCCTATCATGGATCTAGGCTACTACATCGACAGTCTGCTGAATAATCTCTGGACCCAACTCTGCTCTCTCTCCTACTTCATCCCAATGAACAGGAGATCTACACTTACGGCCATATAGTGCTTCAAATGGAGCCATAACAATAGAAGACTGGAAGCTGTTGTTATAGGTGAACTCAACCAATGGTAAGTTCGACTCCCAACTACCAGAGAAATCAATGACGCAAGCACGGAGAAGATCCTCCAAAATCTGAATGAATCGCTCTTACTGCCCATCTGTCTGCGGATGGAAAGCTGTGCTAAACAGCAACTTCGTACCCATAATCGAATGCAAACTCTTCCAAAACAAGGAAGTGAATCTGGGATCTCTGTCAGATACGATAGAAATTGGAATGCCATGGAGTCGGACTATCTCTCGGATATACAGCTCTGTATACTGAATCACAGTGAATGTCGTCTTAATAGGCAAGAAGTGCGCTGATTTGGTAAGACGATCTACAATCACCCAGATAGCATTTGATCCTCTGGCTGACTTCGGCGATCCAGTCACAAAATCCATGGTAACGTTCCCCCACTTCCACTCGGGAATAGGAAGAGGCTTGAGCAAACCCGCTGGTCTCTGATGCTCGGCCTTTACTAACTGACAGGTCAGACACTCGGATACAAACCGTCTGATGTCCTTCTTCATACCAGGCCACCAATACAATAGCTGCAGATCTTTGTACATCTTCGTACTCCCTGGATGAATGGAGTACGGTGACATGTGGGCCTCTGATAGGATATCTGCTCGAATAGAATCAATGCTAGGAACCCATATCCTGTCTCGGTATCTCACAATACCATCGCTGACTGAATATAAGGCACTGCCCTTGGCCTCGTCTCTCTGCTTCCACTTTGCTAACTGCTCATCTGATGACTGACCACTGCGAATACGGTCCATAAGGGAAGACTGAATGGTCAAGGTAGATAGACAAGGAACTCTACCTCGAGGATAAGTCTCAAGATCAAACCTCTGCATCTCAAACTGAAGAGGTTTCGAAACTGTCAAATGGGCCATCACTGCAACTTTCCTGCTCAATGCATCTGCAACTACATTAGCTTTACCCGGGTGGTAGCTAATGTCACAACCATAGTCCTTCACAAGCTCCAACCAACGCCTCTGACGCATGTTCAGTTCCTTTTCCGTAAAGAAATACTTGAGGCTCTTGTGGTCGGTAAAGATCTGGAACTTCTCTCCATACAGATAGTGCCTCCAAATCTTCAGTGCAAAAACTACGGCGGCCAACTCTACATCATGGGTAGGGTAGTTCTTCTCATGGATTTTCAACTGTCTAGAAGCATAAGCTATCACCCTCCCATGCTGCATCAATATGGCGCCAAGACCGAGCTTCGAAGTATCGGTGCACAGAACAAACTCACCGGACCCTGACGGCACAGCCAAAACTGGTGCTGAGATAAGAGCTTGCTTCAAAGTATCGAAGCTCTTCTGACACTCCTCGCTCCAAACAAATTTCACATTCTTCTTTGTCAGTGCTACGAGTTGAACTGCAATCGAGGAGAATCCCTTGATGAACTTCCGATTATATCCTGCTAGTCCAAGAAAACTGCGGATCTCTGATGCATTCTGCTGCACAACCCAATCTCTGAGTGCTGCAACTTTCGCTGGGTCTACATCGATGCCACTGCTGGAAACAATGTGGCCTAAGAACGCCACTTTGTCTAACCAGAATTTGCATTTACTGAACTTTGCGAATAATTTGTGCTTCTGCAATGTCTGCAACACTGTGGTTAGATGCCTGCTGTGATCCTCCCGATTCTTGGAGTAGACGAGAATGTCGTCTATGAACACTATCACAAACTGATCGAGGTACGGCTGAAATACGCGATTCATGAGATCCATGAAGATCGTTGGCTCATTGGTCAATACCGAACGGCATCACAAGGAACTCGTAGTGGCCATAACGAGTCCTGAAAGCTGTCTTCGAAACATCAGCATCTCTCACCTTCAACTGGTGATAACCGGAACGCAGATCTATCTTGGAGAAAATCGAAGCTCCCTGCAACTGGTCAAACAGATACTCAATCCTCGGAAGTGGGTATTTATTCTTCACTGTAACCCTGTTCAACTCCCGATAGTCAATACAAAGTCTCATAGAGCCATCCTTCTTCTAAACAAACAAGACTGGCGCGCCCCAAGGTGAGAAACTAGGGCGAATGAACTCCTTGTCAAGAAGTTCCTGAATCTGCTTCTTAAGCTCTGCCATTTCTGTCGGTGCAAGTCGGTACGGTGCATTGGAGATCGGAACCGTACCTGGCATAAGCTCGATAGAAAACTCCACCTCTCTCTCAGGTGGCATACCAGAGACGTCCTCCGGAAAAACTTCTATGAAGTCTCTAACAATCGGAACATCTGAAGCTGACTAACTGGGTGCCTCGGGGACAGATACAAAGGTTGCTAGAAACGCCCGACACCCTCTATGCATGAGCTTCCTAGCCTGGACATATGGAATAATGCGCGGTAAAGGAAAGTACCTGTCTAGCTCAAATAAGAACTGCGTCATTCCAGGCGGTCGGACTAGAACAGATCTCCGCTGGAAGTCAATCAAAACTCTGTTCCGCAATAGCCAGTCCATCCCTAGGATGATGTCAAACTTTGGCATCGGCAACACTGATCAGATCCGCAAAACAAGGTTGCCATGGAGCTCAAGATCTATGTCTCAGATCACATTGGTGCCTGCCATCTCCTCGCCTGAAGGCAACACTACTGAATAGGCTATATCTAGCCCGATGGTCTTGACTTTGAAGGAAATTGGCAAAGACCTCCGAAATAAATGAGTGTGTAGCCCCTGAATCTATCAATGCATTGGTAGCTAAGCCAGCTATGAAAATTCTCCCTGAAAGTTCGGAACACTAAGAGGAACCCAATAATCACAAGAGTTAAGCTTATAGACATACAAAGGTCACAGTTCTTCTAACTAAATCTCGAAATCAATACTGATTACAGCATGCAATCCTATCGCAAATCTAAGTTAAAAATCTTAATCCCGATTCCCAAAACATTAAATCTCAAATGTAAGCTTAAAGCTTAAAGGTACCTGTCATCAACATGGTATCGGAGTTCGTCTCTGTCGCATGGAGAGCAAACACTCTGCCCATGGGTAGGCAGGTTCTTCTGAGGGCAATACGGCAGCGTGTGGCCTGGGCTACCACACTTGTTACACTTCCCTGAGCCAAACATACATACTCCGGGATGACTGGCGTGAGCATTTAGGGCAAGCCGGATGCTCGAAAGGTCCTCGGGACGACACGTCCCTGCTGCTGCTGTTGCTGCTGCTGAGGTCCTCCTCTGTTTCTGGGCGGCCCATGAAAAGGCATCTTGTGCTGATGCTACTGAGGAAGGAGGGCAGTGTGGTACCTGGATTGGGCGCTTGCCCCTGACGGTCTCTCTCGATGTCCCGCTGATCCTGCTCTGCGGCTAAGGCTTTGGAGACAGCGACCTCATAAGAAGTAGGGTCAGACACCCTAACATCACGGCGCAAGATCGGCCGTAGACCCACCAAGAAATGCATCAACTTGGCTCTAGCATCATTCGCGATCAGGGGCACAAAATGACAACCCCTCTCAAACTTACGGATGAACTCCGTAACAGTCGAATCTCCCTGTCTCAGGCTCATGAACTCAGTGGTCAACCTGGTGCGTATTTCCTCGGTAAAATATTTGGAGTAGAATACCTCCGTGAAGCGTGTCCAAGTCAGGGTAGCCAAGTTAAGGGCTACTGAAGCTCCTTCCCACCATAAGCGGGCATCTCCTCCCGAACAGATAAGAGGCACAACGAACTCGATCTGAATCTCCAAGCTCCATAAACTCGAAGATAACCTCGAGGGACTTGATCCAGCCCTCGGCAATCATGGGGTCCGACGTCCCTAAAAACTCCTTCGGACGCATCTTCATAAATCGGCCTGGTCGCCACCGCATTGTTCCCCGCAAACTATGCGAAGAACTGAGTCATCCCAGCCAGCATCTGGGCATTCATGTCTGGTAGAGGCGGTGGTGGAGGTGGTAGGTCTCTCTCCTGTCTCTGCTCCTCCCTGTCCTCTCGGCGAGGCTCCTCATCTCTATTGCGCTCGAGGATGCGCCTAGGGGGCATACTGTTCCATACATAACCCATACGTAACTAACATGCATATTTCCATCATTCATTTAAATTAAATACTGAGCAATAAAAAATCTGGGCGTAAAATATCTCATGAAATCATGCTGTTGAAAATAATTCATGCTTTAAATGAAATGCGTAAATGTAAAACTTACAGACCGAAGACGTGACTTCGTGAGATTTTCGAGATCAGTAGTAGTAAAACCCTATACAGAATCATTGCTCTGATACCAGCTGTCGAGGCCTAAAAATCCTTACTTGGAAAATTGCGAAAAATTTAAAATTTTTCTTTTCAAATAATTAAAATTGCCTCAATCATAAATGAACGGATACATAAAGTTTGATGTTTAAAATGGCAGCGGAAGAATTAACATTTTTCGAAATAAAAATAAAAAGTTTTTGCCAACGATAATTAAAATGTTTGAGCCATCAAATAATAATAAATGCTGAACTGAGGTCCTCCGGTCCTACTACTGCCGACTCGAGCTGGCTCACTGGTCCTCGCCCTCGGTCCCGACATCATCAGTACCTACAACAATCAAGTCTAGTGAGTCTAAAGACTCAACATGCATATATCGTAAATAACAAGTAAATAAATAGTAAGCTTGCATGCAAGTGAAAAATATCATGTCATGAGGTATATCGTAAAAATGTCGTGTCATGATTAATTATAATACGTGCATAACTGAACTGAAAATCATAGTGAAAATGTTTGCTCCTTGGAGCCCTGTACTGAAATAGCCTGTAGTAATTTTTCTGGTGAGATTATGGTCTACGCATGTGATCCCTGAAATGAACTGACCGGTAACTGACGACCGGACTTAATAATGTACGTCTGATCAGACTACTGCCACAGTACTGGGTGAAAAATCTGAACTGACCGGTAACTGGCGACCGGGCCGGTAACTGGCGACCAGACTTAGTAATGCTCTCATAACCGGTAACTGACGATCGGACCGGTAACTGGCGACCTGATTTAATCATGATAGTAAAGTGACCACAAGCCATATCGCATAAATCTCAAAATTTGTATTTTTGCACGTAATATAATTAAATAACTGAATTAAATATCATGTAAAAATTTTACTGAATGGATTGGATCGCTCCCAGGCTCGCTACAACCTAAATATGCCATGAAAAATATGCAATAGTTTTTTTTACTTGACCAAACCATGCAATTAAAAACCAAAAACTGAGACAAATGCGCCTAATGACTTCGTATTTAATCATGACTCCGAACCAACCTGAACCAACACTGAAACATCATATAGTCATGATTGAAATACGCTTAAAATGATGAATTAATGCTCCTCAAATGATGCATGTCGAATCTTAGGTGAATGGAGGCCAAAACATGAAACGCTCTCTCGAGAGTCAATTTGGCACATCGCACCGTAAATTCTCGTACGACATCAAAAATGATCCGAATGATGAACGGCCAAAAACATGACCTTCCTAACTCGATAAGGCACTGTCCGGTCCAAGGCCATGGGCTAAAAGCCAACCAAGAACTCAAACAACGCCTGAGAACAACAACACACTTGCTGTCAAAATTACAGCAGCTGCGCACTTGCTTTCCTTGTGTCGTTTTCGAGACTACCGGCCATTGGGGCTTGTACCACCGACCAGAGACTCTTACCAACATCACAAGGAATGATTTTAACCTTGGCTATGGGCCCTAGACCAGACAGAATTCGCACCATTCAGCAAACACCCGAAAACTTCAATCGAGAACACCTTGCATGCGTGTGTGGTGTTGTGTTTCATTTGCTGTCTCGTGTCATTCTAGTGGCCATTTGATTGACTATGGCATGATCTAGACATCTTGAAGTATGGTATGAACCGTGGCTATGGGCCATAGGCTAACCAAGATCAACACTAATCCACCAAAATTTGAAACACACATGCTGTACAAAGGAAGAGCCGAAATGGGGAAGGGGTTGTTCTTGTTGTTTTATTTGAAAACCGATTCACCATGGACCAAGCCACCAAAAGGGCGACTTAGTCATGTCTTAGACCTGCTATGAAAGTGATCTAACCATGGCTATAGGCCTTGTGGCAGCCATGATCAGATTCATTTCCTATATGACAGCAACACAGAATTTCGAAAGGTCGAAATGGACAACATGTGGAGTTGCTGTTATTTTCGTGTCTTACGGTGTGCATGGGGTTGAATGAGTGGACCAAAATGGTCCTAATGCATCCTATTACATGTCTAGATGTTGCCTTGGGAGCCTGAAATCGAACCAATACCTGCCACTTCACAAAACAAATGAAACCGTGAAGCTTGAATTGGAAGGGCCGAAAATCTGCATGTTGTTTTCTGAAAAATCTTGCTATGTTTCGGTTTTTGCCATAGAAATAATGATCATGCATTGAAAATAAATGATAATAGGACTTGATTGAAGAGTCAAGGAAGAATATATGCATGCCTGATTTCATTTTGAAAGAAAAACGAATGAATAAGACGATTCGGCGCGGAGGAGGAAGAGCGCTTTCTTTTCTACCTTTCTTGCTCTCGATTTTTCCTCTCTTTCTAGCTATGATGCTCACGGTTTTTCCCACTCTAAACTCTCTGAATTTCGGTCATGGGGGAGGAGAATGATGGTTCGAAAGGTGAGGGGGAAGATCCACTAATAAAGGGATTAAAATGCAAGACAATGTCTACCTCTCATTTAAATTTTAAATTTGTTTGAACAAGTCTTCTTGGGAGGGAGCATGGCCGATATTTGTTTCATCTATACTAGGTGAGGATAAGGTTGATCATTAATTAAATGGTGCTAGAAAAATGAAGGGATTATCTGATGTTAATCTTTGTACGACGAATAGCAAACACGATTAGAATCAAATCGCGCCCTCAAATCAATAACGAACAAAGAATCGTTGTTGTCCCGATCTTTTGAATCAAGTGTGTGTGTTGTGATTTTCACCTCTACACTATGAAAAGTCTAGCAACAAATAATCACGAGATAAACAACCGAGATTATAACGAACCTTCGAAGAACAAGTCGAAGACAATCCGCACAAGCACGATCGACAAACGCCACAAAGTTAAAAACTTTGATAAGTTTGATTTTTGTTTGACAAAGCAAAAGCTTTAATTGTTTGAGAGAAAACTCAAGAACAATGATAAAATATCAATAATGATCTGAATTATGTGTAAAATTTCGTCCAAAACATATTTATATGTCAAAAAGATATCAAAAATCTAGTCTCCAAAATAATTAAAACTCTAGAAAGGAAATATTTTCGCGCAGCCGTCTCCGACACGGACCCCGTGTAGCCCTCCGTGCCCGGGTCCGTGTAGACACTGTCTTCGCAAATATCATAGGACACGGACCCCATGTACTGGTCCGTGCTCGGGTCCGTGTAGGCACTGGAATTCTTCATCCTCGGCTGTAAAGGACAGGGACCCCGTGTGCAGGTCCATGTGCACATCCGTGTAGACTCGGCCGGCTCCAACAATGCTTGAATCACATTCCGCTGGCCTACAAACGTGATCCCATGCATCACGACCCCTTCATGCTTGCTCATGACTCCTTGTAGTGCCTCCTTGAACTTCTTTAGGCGTCCCCTCGTGATTGGTCCCTCCGGCAACTGTAAAGGATCCCATGCCTTCCTTGGCGCTTGACCACCCATGTTCGTATCATCCTCCCCTTCTTGAAAAGGATTTGTCCTCAAATCTTGCTCGTCACCTACATCAAACAACGACAAGTCACTAACATTAAAAGTAGAACTCACGTTATACTCACCTGGTAGGTCGAGTCTGTAGGCGTTGTCATTGATCCTTTCAAGGACTTGAAATGGTCCATCGCCCCTAGGTAATAGCTTTGAACGTCACTTCTCAGGGAACCTTTCCTTCCTCAAGTGTAGCCACACCCAATCTCCCTTCTCAAATATCACCTTCTTCTTCCCTTTGTTAGCTCGCTTGGCATATTGCTCATTTCTCTTCTCTATGTTGGCCTTGACCTTTTCATGCAACCCCCTAACAAATTCAGCTTTCTTCTTGGCATCCATATTTAGCCTCTCACTCATAGGTAAAGACATCAAATCCAACGGAGTCAAAGGATTAAAACCATAAACAATTTCAAATGGCGAATAATTTGTAGAACGATGCACGCAACGATTATAAGCAAATTCAACAAAAGGCAAACAATTCTCCCAATTTTTTAAGTTCTTTTTAAGAATAGCACGCAAAAGTGTTCCTAAAGTCCTATTAACAACTTCAGTTTGCCCATCCGTTTGATGATGACAAGTAGTAGAAAACAACAATTTTGTGCCAAGTTTAATCCATAAAGTCTTCCAAAAGTAACTTAAAAACTTAACATCACGGTCAGACACAATAGTCCTAGGCATGCCATGCAACCTAACGACTTCTCTAAAGAACAAGTCTGCAATGTTAGAAGTATCATCGGCTTTGTGACAAGCAATAAAATGTGTCATCTTAGAAAACCTATCCACCACAACAAATATAGAATCCCTCCCCTTCTTTGTCCTAGGAAATCCCAAAACAAAGTCCATAGAAATATCAACCCAAGGTTCACTAGGGCGGGAAGTGGTGTATACAAGCCATGTGGTTGTGTTTTACATTTAGCTTGTCTACAAGTAATGCACTTATCACAAACACGTCAACGTCACGTTTCATGTGTGGCCAATAGAAATGTTCATGCAATGCACTTAAAGTTTTAGCCACACCAAAATGTCCCATTAAGCCACCCCCATGTGCCTCCCTAACAAGTAGTTCACGAATGGATGATTTAGGGATGCACAACCTATCTTCTCTAAACAAGAAACCATGATGCAAATAATATTTATCATGTGGACCATGCATACAAGTTTCAAACAAACTCTTAAAGTCCTCATCTAGCACATACAATTCCTTCACATGCTCAAACCCCAAAACTTTTGACTCCAAGGTAGAGATTAGTACGTACGTTCGTGATAGTGCGTCGGCCACTACATTTTCCTTACCTTGCTTGTACTTGATGATGTAGGGGAATGTCTCTATGAATGCCACCCACTTCGCATGCCGCTTGTTCAACTTCTGTTGCCCCTTAAGGTGCTTAAGAGACTCGTGATCCATATGAATCACAAACTCCTTAGGCCTCAAGTAGTGTTGCCACGTCTCTAGGGTCCTCACAAGTGCGTAGAACTCCTTATCATACGTGGGATAGTTCAGCGCTGCTCCATTGAGCTTCTCACTAAAGTATGCCACCGGCCTCCCTCCTTGCATCAACACTCCATCAATACCTACACCTGAAGCATCACATTCAATTTCAAAATTATTAGCAAAATCAGGTAAAACAAGTAAAGGAGCATTAATTAGTTTTTGCTTGATAATATTAAAGGACTTCTCTTGCTCCTCGCCCCAATAGAATAGAACGTTCTTCTTAATCACCGCCGTCATGTGTGCTTCCAATGTGCTAAAATCTTTTACAAACCTCCTATAGAAGCTTGCAAGATCATGAAAACTTCGAACTTGACCAACAGTAGTAGGCGTTGGCCAATCTCGAATAGCACTTACCTTGTCTTCATCAACTTGTATCCCCTGTGAACTTACCACAAAACCAAGAAAGACAAGTTTGCTTGTACAAAAATCACACTTCTTTAAGTTAGCATATAAGTTTTCAGCCCTTAATGTGATTAGCACAAGTTTCAAGTGACCAACATGCTCATCCAAGTCTTTGCTATACATTAGGATATCATAAAAATAAACAACAACAAATTTTCCTATGTATGTATGCAAGACATGGTTCATTAACCTCATAAAGGTACTAGGAGCGTTAGTTAAGCCAAAAGGCATGACCATCCACTCATATAACCCGTATTTGGTTTTAAAAGCAGTTTTCCACTCATCACCTTCCCTCATCCTAATTAGGAGATAACCACTCTTTAAATCAATTTTGCTAAAGATACAAGCACCATGCAACTCATCTAACATATCATCTAGTCTAGGTATGGGATGCCTATACTTAATGGTTATGTTATTGATTGCCCTACAATCTACACACATACTGCCATGAGCCATATTTCGTAGGAACTAATAAAACAGGTACAACACAAGGAGACATGGACTTACGCACAAAACCCCTATCTAACAACTCACTTACCTGCCGTTGAAGCTCCTTGGTCTCCTCCGGATTGCTCCTATAAGTTGGACGATTTGGCAATGCACTTCCGGTTACCAAATCAATTTAGTGCTCAACCCCCCTCAATGGTGGTAGCCCTTGAGGTAGTTCCTCCGGAAATACATCTTCAAATTCCTGTAAGAGTGAAACAACAATGCTCGGAAGGGACCTGGATATATCACTTGTGTTAAGGAGGATCTCCTTGTAAAGAATCAACACAAGTGGTTCATGTGTGTGCATCAATTGCTTCAACTCACCTTTTTGGGCCATATAGGATTTCTTTTTGGCCTCTTTCCTCTCATTTTCTTTCCTCTCATTTTTCTTTTGTATGGCTATCTTAGTCTTTTGATCACTCTTTGTTTCAGCCATTTCATTTTTATTTTCTAAGGCCGTCTCACTTTTTAATTCAATCTTTTTTTCGGCCTCATCTCTCTTCTTTTTTTTCAATTGGTCCTCCAACACTTGCTTTGGGGACAAAGGAAGTAATACTATGGTTTCCTTCTTCAATACAAAGGAGTACTTATTCTTGTATCCATCATGTGCCACCCTCCTATCATATTGCCAAGGCCTACCCAACAAGATATGACATGCATGCATGGGTACCACATCAGACAAAACCTCATCCACATACTTCCCAATAGAAAAAGGCACTAGCACTTGTTTTGTTACCTTCACTTCCGCACAATCATTCAACCATTGAAGCCTATATGGTCGAGGGTGTTTTAGTGTAGGCATACCCAATTTCTCCACCATTTCAACACTAGCCACATTAGTACAACTCCCTCCATCTATGATTAAGTTGCAAACCCTTTGATTCACAAAACACCTAGTATGGAACAAGTTCTCTCTTTGGTTAGTCTCCTCCTCCTTGACTTGGGCACTTATGATACGCCTAGTCACTAGTGCTTCACCTACAACCGCCTCATACCCCTCATCAGGATCCTCTAACGCAGGCATCTCATCATCGTCACTCTCACTTTGAGACTCATTGTGAGGGGCCTAAAACTCCTTTCTTGAAAATTTGCGGAAAATTAAAAATTTTCTTTTTAAAAGAACTTAAATGGCCTCATTCATAAAATCACTGGTGAATCAAGTTCAATATTTCAAAATATTGCAGCGGAAGAAAATTAAAGTTTTGCCAACAACAACGATTTAAAAATATCCAACAACTCATAAAAATTGTTTGCGGAATAACATAACAACTGCTGCACTGAGGTCCTCGGGTGCCACTACTGCCGACCTAAGCTGGCTCACTGGTCCCCGCCCTCGGCCCTGGCCTCATTAGTACCTACAACAATCAAATCTAGTGAGCCTAAAGACTCAGCATGCATATATCGCAGGTAACGAGAAAAATCTGAATTTAAAATATGCATGAGTTAACATATCCTGTCCTGAGGCGTACTGAAAATAATCTGTACTGAGCAATTATAATACGTGCATAACTGAACTGGAAAGTACTGTAAAAATATTTGCTCCTTGGAGCCTGTACTGAAATATCTTGTAAAATTTTCTGTTGAGATTATGTTTTACGCCTGTGCCCACTGCACTAAGCTGAACTGATCGGTAACTGGCTACCGGGGAGGCTGAAACTGAACTGAGCTGGCCGGTCACTGGCGACAGGGTGGTACCATACTAAACTGATTGGTCACTGGCGACCGTATAAAATAACACTCCCACATAGTGAATGAACCACAAGCCATATCGCATAAATCTCAAAAATAATCATTTCCTATTTAATGCACGTAAAATAATTAACTGGCATAATGAAAATTCCTGTAATTTTACCAACTGGATTGGATTGGATCGTTCCCAGGCTTGCTGCAACCTAACTGTGCCATGAAAAATATGCAATAGCTTAAACTTGACCAACTATGCAATTTACGTTCAAAAGATGCGACTATGACGCCTAATGACTTCGCATTTAATCATGACTCCGAGCCAACCTGAACCGACGTATAGTCATGATTAAAATACGCTTAAAAATCATAAAATAATGTTCCTAAAATGATAGGGTCGAAATCTAGGTGGAATGGAGGCCAAAACACGAAACGCTCTTTCGAGAGTCAATTTGGCACATTGCACCGTAAATTCTCGTACGACCTCAAAAATGATCCAAATGACGAACGGTCGAAAACATGACCTTCCTAACTCAATGAGGCACTGTCCAGTCCGAGGCCATGGGCTAAAAGCCAACCAAGAACTCGAACGAGCCACCTAACCGACACAGCAACTTGCTGTAATTTTCCAGCAACTACGCAACTACAAGACTTGCAGTGGTTTCGAGGCTATCGGCCATTAGGGAAGTGAACCACCGACCAGAGACTCTTACCAACATCCCAAGGAATGATATGAACCATGGCTAAGGGCCATAGGCCAGCCACAATCCGCATCACACCAAATCATAACCGAAGGGTCCAACCGAGAGCAACCTGCATGCGTGTGTAGTGTTTATGCTATGATCGATGTCTTGCGTCGTTCCAGTGGCCATTTGATTGACCATGGCACGATCTAGACATCTAGGAGCATGATATGAACCATGGCTAAGGGCCATAGGCCAACCAAGATCCATACCAAGCAACAAAAGAACGAACCAAAAGCTGAACAAATGAAGAAGCCGAAGGGGTATAGGGGCTGTTGTGACGTTTTGATTAAAAACCGATGAACCATGGACCAAGCCACCAAAAGGGCAACTTAGTCACGTCATAGACATGCTAGGGAAGTGATCCAACCATGGCTATAGGCCTTTGGGGCAGCCAAGATCAGATCCTTCCTCCATGACAACAAACTGAATTTTTCGAACAACATTTCTGCACCTATGGGTACTTGCTGTCATTCTGAATTTCCAGCAAGCATGGGGCTGGTTTGAATGGACCAACATGGTCCTAATGCATCCTACTACATGTATACAAGCCACCTTGGGAGCCTGGAGTCAATCCAATACCTGAAACTCACAAACCAAAAGAAATCGTGAAGCTTGCCAAGGAAATCGAAAATTCTGCATGTGTGGTTTCAAAATGTTTTGACTTGGATCTCGATTTTTACTTGAATAAACATGATCATGTACTGAAAAATAAATGATAATATGACTTGATTGAGGTTTGAAAGAAATCTAGACATGCCTGGTTTCGTTTCGAAAGAAAACGAACGAAACGACGACGACGCGGCACGGAGGAGGTGGAGAGCTTCTCTTTTCTACCTTACCTTGCTCTCGATTTTTCTCTCTTCTTTTTGGCTAGGTACCTCACAATTTTTCTACTGAAAATGAGTGTGAATTCACTCTGAATTTTCGAAAAGGAGAGGGGGGGGGGGGGGGGGGGGAAAATGGTTATGAGGGGTGAGGAGAAGGGTGCACAATATAAGGAAGAATCAAGACCAAGTCCACTCCCCTTTGAATTTTAAATTTTGAATTGATATCAAATGAGTTGGTGGATGCTTCTAGGAGGTAGTGGCCGAAATTTCTCTTGTTCTAGACTAGGATATGTCCATTTATTTAATTAAATTGTGCTCCCAAAAATCCTAGAATTATCCTACTATTTACATGCAAAGAATTGGTCAAAGTTGATGAGTTGGAAAATGAATCTTCTAGCACTAAGGGTGGCCGAAAATTGCATAATAAAATAAAGGAGAATGTTGATTATCTAGTCAACTAATAATCCTTGAAAGCCTTACTAATCCTTTAAATAATTTAGTGAGCTAACCCCTTAATTTAATAACTTAAATGAGTTCATTTCTTAATCACCTCAAATAATTAAATTAAATCCTCAAACCTCCCTTTCTAACTTAAATGAACTTGGTTGCTGGCTAAATTAACTTCTGGAAATATTTTTAGAAATCTTAAATTCTATCTCAAAACTCCAACTCCGGTCCGGCCTCATTGAAAATACTGAAATGCTAAAAATCAATCTACTGAACTGAAATAATAAATAATTAACTTCAAATAATTGCATCATGCAATGAAGTCAATTAAATTTAAGAAAACCTAGAATTATGCATGGCTTATACGTCTACTGATTTACGGGTTCTACAATCCTCCCCCCTTAAATAAATTTCGTCCTCGAAATTAGAAGTCACCGAATAACTCAGGGTATCGACTTCTCATCTCCGGCTCAGACTCCCACGTAGCTTCCTCCTCTGAATGGTTGAGCCATTTGACTTTGACTCGCTTAACCAACTTGTTCCGAAGTTTCTTCTCCTGTCTGTCTAGGATCTGCACGAGTCTCTCGTCATAAGATAAGTTCGGAGTAAGCTGCAACGGCTCTAAATTCAGCACATGTGAAGGATTTGCCATATACTTCCTCAGCATGGAGACGTGAAAGACATTGTGTACTCCGGCCAGATTCGGCGGAAGAGCCACACGATACGCTAGCGTCCCAACTCTGTCAAGGATCTCAAACGGTCCAATGTATCTCGGACTGAGCTTCCCTTTCTTGCCAAATCTCATGACACCCTTCATAGGTGCCACTTTCACGAAGACATGATCGCCAACTGCAAACTCTAACTCTATCCTCCGCTGATCGGCATAACTCTTCTGTCGGCTCTGAGCAGTCCTCATTCTATCACGAATCTTGACTACTACCTCTGCTGCCTGCTGAACAATCTCTGGACCCAACTCTGCTCTCTCTCCTACTTCATCCCAATGAACAGGAGATCTACACTTGCGGCCATACAGCGCTTCATACGGAGCCATACCTATAGACGACTGGAAACTGTTGTTAAAGGTGAACTCTACCAATGGTAAGTTCGACTCCGAACTCCCAGAGAAATCAATGACGCAAGCACGGAGAAGATCCTCTAAGATCTGAATAACTCGCTCCGACTGTCCATCTGTCTGCGGATGGAAAGTTGTGCTAAACAGCAACTTCGTACCCATAGTCGAATGCAAACTCTTCCAAAACGAGGAAGTGAATCTGGGATCTCTGTCGGATACGATAAAAACTGGAATACCATGGAGTCGGACTATCTCTCGGATATACAGCTCTGCATACTGAACCATGGTGAAATTCGTCTTAATAGGCAAGAAGTGCGCTGATTTGGTAAGACGATCTACAATCACCCAGATAGCATTCGATCCTCTGGCTGACCTCGGCAATCCGGTCACACAGTCCATGGTAATGTTCTCCCACTTCCACTCAGGAATAGGAAGAGGCTTGAGCAAACCTGCTGGTCTCTGATGCTCGGCCTTCACTAACTGGCAAGTCAGGCACTCGGATACAAAACGCCTGATGTCCTTCTTCATCCCAGGCCACCAATACAATAGCTGCAGATCTTTGTACATCTTCGTACTCCAAGGGTGAATGGAGTACGGGGACGTATGGGCCTCTGATAAGATGTCTGCTCGGATAGAATCACTGTTGGGAACCCATATCCTATCTCGGTATCTCACAATACCGTCGCTGACTGAATACAAAACACTGCCCTTGGCTTCATCTCTCTTCTTCCACTGTGCCAACTGCTCATCTGCTGCCTGACCGCTGCGAATACGGTCAATAAGAGAGGACTGGATAGTCAAGGTAGATACACGAGGAACTCTACCTCGAGGGCTAAGTCTCAAGATCAAACCTCTGCATCTCAATCTGAAGAGGTTTCTGCATCGTCAAATGAGCCATCACTGCGACTTTCCTGCTCAAAGCATCCGCAACTACATTAGCTTTACCCGGGTGGTAGCTAATGTCACAATCGTAGTCTTTCACAAGCTCCAACCAAAGCCTCTGACGCATGTTCAGCTCCTTCTGCGTAAAGAAATACTTGAGGCTCTTATGGTCGGTAAAGATCTGACACTTCTCCCCATACAGATAGTGCCTCCAAATCTTCAAAGCAAAAACTACTGGCCGCTAACTCCAGATCATGGGTAGGGTAATTCTTCTCGTGGATTTTCAGCTGTCGAGAAGCATACGCTATCACTCTCCCATGCTGCATCAAAACTGCACCTAAACCAAGCTTCGAAGCATCGGTATAAAGGACAAACTCGCCGGGCCCTGATGGCATGGCCAAAACTGGTGCTGAAATAAGGACTTGCTTCAAAGTATCGAAGCTCTTCTGACACTCCTCGCTCCACACAAACTTTACATTTTTCTTTGTCAGTGCTGTGAGTGGAACGGCGATAGAGGAGAATCCCTGGATGAATTTTCTATTATATCCTGCTAGCCCAAGGAAACTGCGGATCTCGGATGCATTCTGAGGCACAACCCAATCTCTAACTGCTACAACTTTGGCGGGGTCTACCTCAATACCACTGCTAGAAACAATGTGGCCCAAGAACGCCACCTTCTCTAACCAGAATTCGCACTTACTGAACTTTGCGAATAATTTGTGCTTCTGCAATGTCTGCAACACTGTGGTCAGATGCCTGCTGTGCTCCTCCCGATTCTTGGAGTAGACGAGAATGTCATCTATGTACACTATCACAAACTGGTCGAGGTACGGCTGAAATACGCGATTCATGAGATCCATGAAGATCGCTGGCGCATTCGTCAGACCGAACGGCATCACAAGGAACTCGTAGTGACCATAACGAGTCCTGAAAGCTGTCTTCGAAACATCAGCACCTCTCACCCTCAACTGGTGATAACCCGAACGCAGATCTATCTTGGAGAAAATCGAAGCTCCCTGCAACTGGTCAAACAGATCCTCAATCCTCGGCAGTGGGTATTTATTCTTCACTGTAACCCTGTTCAACTCCCGGTAGTCAATGCAAAGCCTCATCGAGCCATCCTTCTTTTTCACAAATAAGACTGGCGCGCCCCATGGAGAAAAGCTCGGGCGAATGAACTCCTTGTCGAGAAGTTCCTGGATCTGCTTCTTAAGCTCTGCCATCTCTGTCGGTGCTAGACGGTACGGTGCTTTGGATATCGGAGCCGTACCTGGCATAAGCTCAATGGAAAACTCCACCTCTCTCTCTGGTGGCATACCAGAGACGTCTTCGGGAAAAACGTCTAAGAAATCTCTAACTATCGGAACATCTGAGGCTGACTGGCTGGGTTCCTCGGGGACAGATAAAAGGTTGCTAGAAATGCCCGACACCCTCTATGCATGAGCTTCCTAGCCTGAACATAAGGAATAATGCGCGGTAAAGAAAAGTACCTGTCCGGCTCAAATAAGAACTGCTCCATTCTAGGCGGTCGGACAAGAACAGATCTCCGCCGGAAGTCTATCAACACTCTGTTCCTCAATAGCCAGTCCATCCCTAGGATGATGTCAAATTCTGGCATCGGTAGCACGATCAGATCCGCATAAACAAGATTACCGTGCAGCTCAAGGTCTATATCTCGGATAACATTGGTGGCTGCCATCTCCTCGCCTGACGGCAACACTACTGAAAAGGCTGTATCTAGCCCAATGGTCTGGATCTTGAGAAAGTTTGCAAAGACCTCCGAAATAAACGAGTGAGTGGCCCCTGAATCTATCAAGGCCTTGGTAGCGGAACCAGATATAAAAATTCTCCCTGAAAGAGCGGAGTTCTAAGTTGAATCCCACTACAAGATCTAAACTTATAGACAAGCAAAGGTCAAGGTTCCTCTAGCTTAATTTCCCTGAAATAAATCTGAGTAGAGCATGCAATCCTATAACAGTTCTAAGTTCAAAATCTAAATCCCGATTCCCAAAACACGGAAATTCAAATAATAACTTAAAGTTTAAAGGTACCTGTCAACAACATAGTCTCCGGGTTGGTTTCCGCGGCATGGAGAGCAAAAACTCTGCCTTGGGTAGGCAGATTCCTCTGAGGACACTGCAGCAACATGTGGTCTGGACTGCCACACTTAAAACACTTTCCTGAGCCAGCCATACATGCTCCAGGATGGCGACGTGAGCACCTGGGACAGACTGGGTGCTCCTGAGTCCTCGGGGCTGGGCGTCCCCGCTGCTGCTGCTGCTGCTGGCCTAGGTTCCTGGGCGGTCCATGAAAAGGCCTCTTATTCTGCTGCTGATGCTGATGAGGAGGAGGGCGGTGCGGTGCCTGGACTGGGCGCTTGCCCTGGCGATCCCTCTCGATATCCCGCAGATCCTGCTCTGCGGCTAAGGCCTTGGAGACGGCAATCTCATAAGTAGCAGGGTCAGATACCCTAACATCCCGGCGCAAGATCGGCCGTAAACCCACCAGGAAGTGCATCAGCTTGGCTCTGGCATCATTCGCTATCAGGGGCACAAAGTGACAGCCCCTCTCGAACTTACGGATAAACTCCGTAACCGACATATCCCCCTGTCTCAGACTCATGAACTCGGTGGTCAGCCTGGTGCGAACCTCCTCAGCAAAATACTTGGAGTAGAAAACCTCCGTAAAGCGGGTCCAAGAAAGTGTAGCCAATGTCAGGGCTACCGAAGCTCCTTCCCACCATAAGCGGGCGTCTCCAGTGAACAAGTAGGTGGCACATCGGACTCGGTCTGCGTCCTCCAGCTCCATAAACTCGAAGATAACCTCGAGGGATTTGATCCATCCCTCGGCAACCATGGGGTCAGATGTCCCAGAGAATTCCTTCGGGCGCATCTTCATGAATCGCTCATAAACAGCCTCGGGCCCTGTCGGCCTGGCTGCGGCTGCGGCAACGGCTGCGGCATTGCCCCCCGCAAACTGTGCGAAGAACTGTGCCATCCCAGCTAACATCTGGGCACTCATATCCGGTGGGGGCGGTGGAGGAGGTGGTAGGTCTCCCTCTGGTCTACGCTCCTCCCTGTCTTCTCGGCGAGGCTCCTCCTCTCTGATGCGCTCTAAAATGCGTCTAGGGGGCATACTGTTCCAACATAAACCATACGTAACTAACATGCATAATTCCATAATTTATTTTAAATGAACACTGAAGTACTGAAAAATCTGGAAGCATGCTGACAAACTAATTCATGCTTTAACTAAAATGCTGAACAAAATGCTGAACTGAAAAACTTACAGACCGAAGACGTGACTTCGTGAGCTTCTCGCGGTCAGTAGTAGTGAAACCCTATACAGAACCGCCGCTCTGATACCAACTGTGAGGGGCCTAAAACTCCTTTCTTGAAAATTTGCGGAAAATTAAAAATTTTCTTTTTAAAAGAACTTAAATGGCCCCATTCATAAAATCACTGGTGAATCAAGTTCAATATTTCAAAATATTGCAGCGGAAGAAAATTAAAGTTTTGCCAACAACAACGATTTAAAAATATCCAACGACTGATAAAATTGTTTGCGGAAAAAAATAACAACTGCTGCTCTGAGGTCCTCGGGTGCCACTACTGCCGACCTAAGCTGGCTCACTGGTCCCCGCCCTCGGCCCTGGCCTCATCAGTACCTACAACAATCAAGTCTAGTGAGCCTAAAGACTCAGCATGCATATATCACAGGTAACGAGTAAAAATCTGAATTAAAATATGCATGAGTTAACATATCCTGTCCTGAGGCATACAGAAAATAATCTGTACTGAGCAATTATAATACGTGCATAATTGAACTGGAAATCACTGTAAAAATATTTGCTCCTTGGAGCCTGTACTGAAATATCTGGTAAAATTTTCTGTTGAGATTATGTGTTACGCCTGTGGCCACTGCACTAAGCTGAACTGATCGGTAACTGGCTACCGGGGAGGCTGAAACTGAACTGAGCTGGCCGGTCACTGGCGACCGGGTGGTACCATACTGAACTGATTGGTCACTGGCGACCGTATAAAATAACACTCCCACATAGTGAATGAACCACAAGCCATATCGCATAAATCTCAAAAATAATCATTTTCTATTTAATGCACGTAAAATAATTAACTGGCATAATGAAAATTCCTGTAATTTTACCAACTGGATTGGATTGGATCGTTCCCAGGCTCGCTGCAACCTAACTGTGCCATGAAAAATATGCAATAGCTTAAACTTGACCAACTATGCAATTTACGTTAAAAAGATGCGACTATGACGCCTAATGACTTCGCATTTAATCATGACTCCGAGCCAACCTGAACCGACACTGAACCGACGTATAGTCATGATTAAAATACGCAGAAAAATCATAAAATAATGTTCCTAAAATGATAGGGTCGAAATCTAGGTGGAATAGAGGCCAAAACACGAAACGCTCTTTCGAGAGTCAATTTGGCACATTGCTAGGGAAGTGATCCAACCATGGCTATAGGCCCTTGGGGCAGCCAAGATCAGATCCTTCCTCCATGACAAGAAACTGAATTTTCGAACAACATTTTCTGCACCTATGGGGACTTGCTGTCATTCTGAATTTCCAGCAAGCATGGGGCTGGTTTGAATGGACCAACATGGTCCTAATGCATCCTACTACATGTATACAAGCCGCCTTGGGAGCCTGGAGTCGATCCAATACCTGAAACTCACAAACCAAAAGAAATCGTGAAGCTTGCCAAGGAAATCGAAAATTCTGCATGTGTGGTTTCAAAATGTTTTGACATGGATCTCGATTTTTACTTGAATAAACATGATCATGTACTGAAAAATAAATGATAATATGACTTGATTGAGGTTTAAAAGAAATCTAGACATGACTGTGAAGGGCCTAAAACTCCTTTCTTGAAAATTTGCGGAAAATTAAAAATTTTCTTTTTAAAAGAACTTAAATGGCCTCATTCATAAAATCACTGGTGAATCAAGTTCAATATTTCAAAATATTGCAGCGGAAGAAAATTAAAGTTTTGCCAACAACAACGATTTAAAAATATCCAACGACTGATAAAATTGTTTGCGGAAAAAAATAACAACTGCTGCTCTGAGGTCCTCGGGTGCCACTACTGCCGACCTAAGCTGGCTCACTGGTCCCCGCCCTCGGCCCTGGCCTCATCAGTACCTACAACAATCAAGTCTAGTGAGCCTAAGGACTCAGCATGCATATATCCCAGGTAACGAGTAAAAATCTGAATTAAAATATGCATGAGTTAACATATCATGTCCTGAGGCATACTGAAAATAATCTGTACTGAGCAATTATAATACGTGCATAACTGAACTGATAATCACGATAAAAATATTTGCTCCTTGGAGCCTGTACTGAAATATCTGGTAAAATTTTCTGTTGAGATTATGTGTTACGCCTGTGGCCACTGCACTAAGCTGAACTGATCGGTAACTGGCTACCGGGGAGGCTGAAACTGAACTGAGCTGGCCGGTCACTGGCGACCGGGTGAAACCATACTGAACTGATCGGTCACTGGCGACCGTATAAAATAACACTCCCACATAGTGAATGAACCAAAAGCCATATCGCATAAATCTCAAAAATAATCATTTTCTATTTAATGCACGTAAAATAATTAACTGGCATAATGAATATGTCCCGTAATTTTACCAACTTGATTGGATTGGATCGTTCCCAGGCTCGCTGCAACCTAACTGTGCCATGAAAAATATGCAATAGCTTAAACTTGACCAACTATGCAATTTACGTTAAAAAGATGCGACTATGACGCCTAATGACTTCGCATTTAATCATGACTCCGAGCCAACCTGAACCGACACTGAACCGACGTATAGTCATGATTAAAATACGCAGAAAAATCATAAAATAATGTTCCTAAAATGATAGGGTCGAAATCTAGGTGGAATGGAGGCCAAAACACGAAACGCTCTTTCGAGAGTCAATTTGGCACATTGCTAGGGAAGTGATCCAACCATGGCTATAGGCCCTTGGGGCAGCCAAGATCAGATCCTTCCTCCATGACAAGAAACTGAATTTTCGAACAACATTTTCTGCACCTATGGGGACTTGCTGTCATTCTGAATTTCCAGCAAGCATAGGGCTGGTTTGAATGGACCAACATGGTCCTAATGCATCCTACTGCATGTATACAAGCCGCCTTGGGAGCCTGGAGTCTTTCCAATACCTGAAACTCACAAACCAAAAGAAATCGTGAAGCTTGCCAAGGAAATCGAAAATTCTGCATGTGTGGTTTCAAAATGTTTTGACATGGATCTCGATTTTTACTTGAATAAACATGATCATGTACTGAAAAATAAATGATAATATGACTTGATTGAGGTTTAAAAGAAATCTAGACATGACTGTGAAGGGCCTAAAACTCCTTTCTTGAAAATTTGCGGAAAATTAAAAATTTTCTTTTTAAAAGAACTTAAATGGCCTCATTCATAAAATCACTGGTGAATCAAGTTCAATATTTTAAAATATTGCAGCGGAAGAAAATTAAAGTTTTGCCAACAACAACGATTTAAAAATATCCAACGACTGATAAAATTGTTTGCGGAAAAAAATAACAACTGCTGCTCTGAGGTCCTCGGGTGCCACTACTGCCGACCTAAGCTGGCTCACTGGTCCCCGCCCTCGGCCCTGGCCTTATCAGTACCTACAACAATCAAGTCTAGTGAGCCTAAGGACTCAGCATGCATATATCCCAGGTAACGAGTAAAAATCTGAATTAAAATATGCATGAGTTAACATATCATGTCCTGAGGCATACTGAAAATAATCTGTACTAAGCAATTATAATACGTGCATAACTGAACTGATAATCACGATAAAAATATTTGCTCCTTGGAGCCTGTACTGAAATATCTGGTAAAATTTTCTGTTGAGATTATGTTTTACGCCTGTGGCCACTGCACTAAGCTGAACTGATCGGTAACTGGCTACCGGGGAGGCTGAAACTGAACTGAGCTGGCCGGTCACTGGCGACCGGGTGAAACCATACTGAACTGATCGGTCACTGGCGACCGTATAAAATAACACTCCCACATAGTGAATGAACCACAAGCCATATCGCATAAATCTCAAAAATAATCATTTTCTATTTAATGCACGTAAAATAATTAACTGGCATAATGAATATGTCCCGTAATTTTACCAACTTGATTGGATTGGATCGTTCCCAGGCTCGCTGCAACCTAACTGTGCCATGAAAAATATGCAATAGCTTAAACTTGACCAACTACGCAATTTACGTTCAAAAGATGCGACTATGACGCCTAATGACTTCGCATTTAATCATGACTCCGAGCAAACCTGAACCGACACTGAACCGACGTATAGTCATGATTAAAATACGCGGAAAAATCATAAAATAATGTTCCTAAAATGATAGGGTCGAAATCTAGGTGGAACGGAGGCCAAAACACGAAACGCTCTTTCGAGAGTCAATTTGGCACATTGCACCGTAAATTCTCGTACGACCTCAAAAATGATCCAAATGACGAACGGTCAAAAACATGATCTTCCTAACTTAATGAGGCACTGTCCAGTCCAAGGCCATGGGCTAAAAGCCAACCAAGAACTCGAACGAGCCTCTGAACCAACACAGCAACTTGCTGTAATTTCCAGCAGCTGCGCAACTACAAGACTTGCATTGGTTTCGAGACTATCGGCCATTAGGGGCGTGAACCACCGACCAGAGACTCTTACCAACATCCCAAGGAATGATTTGAACCATGGCTAAGGGCCATAGGCCAGCCACAATCCGCATCACACCAAATCTTAACCGAAGGGTCCAACCGAGAGCAACCTGCATGCGTGTGTAGTGTTTATGCTATGATCGATGTCTTGCGTCATTCCAGTGGCCATTTGATTGACCATGGCACGATCTAGACATCTAGGAGCATGATATGAACCGTGGCTAAGGGCCATAGGCCAACCAAGATCCATACCAAGCAACCAAAAGAAACGAACCAAAAGCTGTCCAACCGAAGTAGCCGAAGGGGTATAGGGGCTGTTGTGATGTTTTTATTAAAAACCAATGAACCATGGACCAAGCCACCAAAAGGGCAACTTATTCACGTCTTAGACTTGCTAGGGAAGTGATCCAACCATGGCTATAGGCCCTTGGGGCAGCCAAGATCAAATCCTTCCTCCATGACAAGAAACTGAATTTTCGAACAACATTTTCTGCACCTATGGGGACTTGCTGTCATTCTGAATTTCCACCAAGCATGGGGCTGGTTTGAATGGACCAACATGGTCCTAATGCATCCTAATACATGTATACAAGCCGCCTTGGGAGCCTGGAGTCGATCCAATACCTGAAACTCACAAACCAAAAGAAATCGTGAAGCTTGCCAAGGAAATCGAAAATTCTGCATGTGTTGTTTCAAAATGTTTTGACATGTATCTCGATTTTTACTTGAATTAACATGATCATGTACTGAAAAATAAATGATAATATGACTTGATTGAGGTTTGAAAGAAATCTAGACATGCCTGGTTTCGTTTCGAAAGAAAACGAACGAAACAACGACGACGCGGCACGGAGGAGGTGGAGCGCTTCTCTTTTCTACCTTACCTTGCTCTCGATTTTTCTCTCTTTTTTTTGGCTAGGTACCTCACGATTTTTCTACTGAAAATGAGTGTGAATTCACTCTGAATTTTCGAAAAGGAGAGGGGGGGAAAAATGGTTATGAGGGGTGAGGAGAAGGGTGCACAATATAAGGAAGAATCAAGACCAAGTCCACTCCCCTTTGAATTTTAAATTTTGAATTGATATCAAATGAGTTGGTGGATGCTTCTAGGAGGTAGTGGCCGAATTCTCTCTTGATTCTAGACTAGGATATGTCCATTTATTTAATTAAATTGTGCTCCCAAAAATCCTAGAATTATCCTACTAATTACATGCAAAGAATTGGTCAAAGTTGATGAGTTGGAAAAGGAATCTTCTAGCAACTAAGGGTGGCCGAAAAATGCATGATAAAATAAAGGGAAATGTTGATTATCTAGTCAACTAATAATCCTTGAAAGCCTTACTAATCCTTTAAATAATTTAGTGAGCTAACCCCTTAATTTAATAACTTAAATGAGTTCATTTCTTAATCACCTCAAATAATTAAATTAAATCCTCAAACCTCCCTTTCTAACTTAAATGAACTTGGTTGCTGGCTAAATTAACTTCTGGAAATATTTCTCGAAATCTTAAATTCTATCTCAAAACTCCAACTCCGGTCCGGCCTCACTGCCTAATGACTTCGCATTTAATCATGACTCCGAGCCAACCTGAACCGACACTGAACCGATGTATAGTCATGATTAAAATACGCTGAAAAATCATAAAATAATGTTCCTAAAATGATAGGGTCGAAATCTAGGTGGAATGGAGGCCAAAACACGAAACGCTCTTTCGAGAGTCAATTTGGCACATTGCACCGTAAATTCTCGTACGACCTCAAAAATGATCCAAATGACAAACGGTCAAAAACATGACCTTCCTAACTAAATGAGGCACTGTCCAGTCGAAGGCCATGGGCTAAAAGCAAACCAAGAACTCGAACGAGCCACCGAACCGACACAGCAACTTGCTGTAATTTTCCAGCAACTGCGCAACTACAAGACTTGCGTTGGTTTCGAGGCTATCGGCCATTAGGGAAGTGAACCACCGACCAGAGACTCTTACCAACATCCCAAGGAATGATTTGAACCATGGCTAAGGGCCATAGGCCAGCCACAATCCGCATCACACCAAATTTTAACCGAAGGTCCAACCGAGAGCAACCTGCATGCGTGTGTAGTGTTTATTCTATGATCGATGTCTTGCGTCGTTCCAATGGCCATTTGATTGACCATGGCACGATCTAGACATCTAGGAGCATGATATGAACCGTGGCTAAGGGCCATAGGCCAACCAAGATCCATACCAAGCAACAAAAGAACGAACCAAAAGCTGAACAAATGAAGAAGCCGAAGGGGTATAGGGGCTGTTGTGACGTTTTGATTAAAAACCGATGAACCATGGACCAAACCACCAAAAGGGCAACTTAGCCACGTCTTAGACATGCTAGGGAAGTGATCCAACCATGGCTATAGGCCCTTGGGGCAGCCAAGATCAGATCCTTCCTCCATGACAACAAACTGAGTTTTTCGAACAACATTTCTGCACCTATGGGGACTTGCTGTCATTCTGAATTTCCACCAAGCATGGGGCTGGTTTGAATGGACCAACATGGTCCTAATGCATCCTACTACATGTATACAAGCCGCCTTGGGAGCCTGGAGTAGATCCAATACCTGAAACTCACAAACCAAAAGAAATCGTGAAGCTTGCCAAGGAAATCGAAAATTCTGCATGTGTGGTTTCAAAATGTTTTGACTTGGATCTCGATTTTTACTTGAATAAACATGATCATGTACTCAAAAATAAATGATAATATGACTTGATTGAGGTTTGAAAGAAATCTAGACATGCCTGGTTTCGTTTCAAAAGAAAACGAACGAAACGACGACGACGCGGCACGGAGGAGGTGGAGCGCTTCTCTTTTCTACCTTACCTTGCTCTCGATTTTTCTCTCTTCTTTTTGACTAGGTACCTCACGATTTTTCTACTGAAAATGAGTGTGAATTCACTCTGAATTTTCGAAAAGGAGAGGGGGGGAAAAATGGTTATGAGGGGTGAGGAGAAGGGTGCACAATATAAGGAAGAATCAAGACCAAGTCCACTCCCCTTTGAATTTTAAATTTTGAATTGATATCAAATGAGTTGGTGGATGCTTCTAGGAGGTAGTGGCCGAATTCTCTCTTGATTCTAGACTAGGATATGTCCATTTATTTAATTAAATTGTGCTCCCAAAAATCCTAGAATTATCCTACTAATTACATGCAAAGAATTGGTCAAAGTTGATGAGTTGGAAAAGGAATCTTCTAGCAACTAAGGGTGGCCGAAAAATGCATGATAAAATAAAGGGAAATGTTGATTATCTAGTCAACTAATAATCCTTGAAAGCCTTACTAATCCTTTAAATAATTTAGTGAGCTAACCCCTTAATTTAATAACTTAAATGAGTTCATTTCTTAATCACCTCAAATAATTAAATTAAATCCTCAAACCTCCCTTTCTAACTTAAATGAACTTGGTTGCTGGCTAAATTAACTTCTGGAAATATTTCTCGAAATCTTAAATTCTATCTCAAAACTCCAACTCCGGTCCGGCCTCACTGCCTAATGACTTCGCATTTAATCATGACTCCGAGCCAACCTGAACCGACACTGAACCGATGTATAGTCATGATTAAAATACGCTGAAAAATCATAAAATAATGTTCCTAAAATGATAGGGTCGAAATCTAGGTGGAATGGAGGCCAAAACACGAAACGCTCTTTCGAGAGTCAATTTGGCACATTGCACCGTAAATTCTCGTACGACCTCAAAAATGATCCAAATGACAAACGGTCAAAAACATGACCTTCCTAACTAAATGAGGCACTGTCCAGTCGAAGGCCATGGGCTAAAAGCAAACCAAGAACTCGAACGAGCCACCGAACCGACACAGCAACTTGCTGTAATTTTCCAGCAACTGCGCAACTACAAGACTTGCGTTGGTTTCGAGGCTATCGGCCATTAGGGAAGTGAACCACCGACCAGAGACTCTTACCAACATCCCAAGGAATGATTTGAACCATGGCTAAGGGCCATAGGCCAGCCACAATCCGCATCACACCAAATTTTAACCGAAGGTCCAACCGAGAGCAACCTGCATGCGTGTGTAGTGTTTATTCTATGATCGATGTCTTGCGTCGTTCCAATGGCCATTTGATTGACCATGGCACGATCTAGACATCTAGGAGCATGATATGAACCGTGGCTAAGGGCCATAGGCCAACCAAGATCCATACCAAGCAACAAAAGAACGAACCAAAAGCTGAACAAATGAAGAAGCCGAAGGGGTATAGGGGCTGTTGTGACGTTTTGATTAAAAACCGATGAACCATGGACCAAACCACCAAAAGGGCAACTTAGCCACGTCTTAGACATGCTAGGGAAGTGATCCAACCATGGCTATAGGCCCTTGGGGCAGCCAAGATCAGATCCTTCCTCCATGACAACAAACTGAGTTTTTCGAACAACATTTCTGCACCTATGGGGACTTGCTGTCATTCTGAATTTCCACCAAGCATGGGGCTGGTTTGAATGGACCAACATGGTCCTAATGCATCCTACTACATGTATACAAGCCGCCTTGGGAGCCTGGAGTAGATCCAATACCTGAAACTCACAAACCAAAAGAAATCGTGAAGCTTGCCAAGGAAATCGAAAATTCTGCATGTGTGGTTTCAAAATGTTTTGACTTGGATCTCGATTTTTACTTGAATAAACATGATCATGTACTCAAAAATAAATGATAATATGACTTGATTGAGGTTTGAAAGAAATCTAGACATGCCTGGTTTCGTTTCGAAAGAAAACGAACGAAACGACGACGACGCGGCACGGAGGAGGTGGAGCGCTTCTCTTTTCTACCTTACCTTGCTCTCGATTTTTCTCTCTTCTTTTTGGCTAGGTACCTCACGATTTTTCTACTGAAAATGAGTGTGAATTCACTCTGAATTTTCGAAAAGGAGAGGGGGGGAAAAATGGTTATGAGGGGTGAGGAGAAGGGTGCACAATATAAGGAAGAATCAAGACCAAGTCCACTCCCCTTTGAATTTTAAATTTTTAATTGATATCAAATGAGTTGGTGGATGCTTCTAGGAGGTAGTGGCCGAATTCTCTCTTGATTCTAGACTAGGATATGTCCATTTATTTAATTAAATTGTGCTCCCAAAAATCCTAGAATTATCCTACTAATTACATGCAAAGAATTGGTCAAAGTTGATGAGTTGGAAAAGGAATCTTCTAGCAACTAAGGGTGGCCGAAAAATGCATGATAAAATAAAGGGAAATGTTGATTATCTAGTCAACTAATAATCCTTGAAAGCCTTACTAATCCTTTAAATAATTTAGTGAGCTAACCCCTTAATTTAATAACTTAAATGAGTTCATTTCTTAATCACCTCAAATAATTAAATTAAATCCTCAAACCTCCCTTTCTAACTTAAATGAACTTGGTTGCTGGCTAAATTAACTTCTGGAAATATTTCTCGAAATCTTAAATTCTATCTCAAAACTCCAACTCCGGTCCGGCCTCACTGCCTAATGACTTCGCATTTAATCATGACTCCGAGCCAACCTGAACCGACACTGAACCGATGTATAGTCATGATTAAAATACGCTGAAAAATCATAAAATAATGTTCCTAAAATGATAGGGTCGAAATCTAGGTGGAATGGAGGCCAAAACACGAAACGCTCTTTCGAGAGTCAATTTGGCACATTGCACCGTAAATTCTCGTACGACCTCAAAAATGATCCAAATGACAAACGGTCAAAAACATGACCTTCCTAACTCAATGAGCCACTGTCCAGTCGAAGGCCATGGGCTAAAAGCAAACCAAGAACTCGAACGAGCCACCGAACCGACACAGCAACTTGCTGTAATTTTCCAGCAACTGCGCAACTACAAGACTTGCGTTGGTTTCGAGGCTATCGGCCATTAGGGAAGTGAACCACCGACCAGAGACTCTTACCAACATCCCAAGGAATGATTTGAACCATGGCTAAGGGCCATAGGCCAGCCACAATCCGCATCACACCAAATTTTAACCGAAGGGTCCAACCGAGAGCAACCTGCATGCGTGTGTAGTGTTTATTCTATGATCGATGTCTTGCGTCGTTCCAGTGGCCATTTGATTGACCATGGCACGATCTAGACATCTAGGAGCATGATATGAACCGTGGCTAAGGGCCATAGGCCAACCAAGATCCATACCAAGCAACAAAAGAACGAACCAAAAGCTGAACAAATGAAGAAGCCGAAGGGGTATAGGGGCTGTTGTGACGTTTTGATTAAAAACCGATGAACCATGGACCAAACCACCAAAAGGGCAACTTATCCACGTCTTAGACATGCTAGGGAAGTGATCCAACCATGGCTATAGGCCCTTGGGGCAGCCAAGATCAGATCCTTCCTCCATGACAACAAACTGAGTTTTTCGAACAACATTTCTGCACCTATGGGGACTTGCTGTCATTCTGAATTTCCACCAAGCATGGGGCTGGTTTGAATGGACCAACATGGTCCTAATGCATCCTACTACATGTATACAAGCCGCCTTGGGAGCCTGGAGTCGATCCAATACCTGAAACTCACAAACCAAAAGAAATCGTGAAGCTTGCCAAGGAAATCGAAAATTCTGCATGTGTGGTTTCAAAATGTTTTGACTTGGATCTCGATTTTTACTTGAATAAACATGATCATGTACTCAAAAATAAATGATAATATGACTTGATTGAGGTTTGAAAGAAATCTAGACATGCCTGGTTTCGTTTCGAAAGAAAACGAACGAAACGACGACGACGCGGCACGGAGGAGGTGGAGCGCTTCTCTTTTCTACCTTACCTTGCTCTCGATTTTTCTCTCTTCTTTTTGGCTAGGTACCTCACGATTTTTCTACTGAAAATGAGTGTGAATTCACTCTGAATTTTCGAAAAGGAGAGGGGGGGGGGGGAAAATGGTTATGAGGGGTGAGGAGAAGGGTGCACAATATAAGGAAGAATCAAGATCAAGTCCACTCCCCTTTGAATTTTAAATTTTGAATTGATATCAAATGAGTTGGTGGATGCTTCTAGGAGGTAGTGGCCAAAATTTCTCTTGTTCTAGACTAGGATATGTCCATTTATTTAATTAAATTGTGCTCCCAAAAATCCTAGAATTATCCTACTAATTACATGCAAAGAATTGGTCAAAGTTGATGAGTTGGAAAATGAATCTTCTAGCACTAAGGGTGACCGAAAATTGCATAATAAAATAAAGGGGAATGCTGATTATCTAGTCAACTAATAATCCTTGAAAGCCTTACTAATCCTTTAAATAATTTAGTGAGCTAACCCCTTAATTTAATAACTTAAATGGGTTCATTTCTTAATCACCTCAAATAATTAAATTAAATCCTCAAACCTCCCTTTCTAACTTAAATGAACTTGGTTGCTGGCTAAATTAACTTCTGGAAATATTTCTCGAAATCTTAAATTCTATCTCAAAACTCCAACTCCGGTCCGGCCTCACTGAAAATACTGAAATGCTAAAAATCAATATACTGAACTGAAATAATAAATAATTAACTTCAAATAAATGCATCATGCAATGAAGTCAATTAACTTTAAGAAAACCTAGAATTATGCATGGCTTATACGTCTACTGATTTACGGGTTCTACACTCATATTCAACATAGTCATTTAAAATCATCACCCTTTTATTAGGACATTCACTAGAAATATGCCCTAACCCTTGACACCTAAAACATTTAACATCTCTAGATCGATTAGAAGGAGTTTCAGATTTACCTTGTACTCCTTGCTTAGGCGCCTCTTGTTTGGTCTCAGATTTGGGCTTGGTCACCACCTTATTCTCCTCACGCTTCACCACATTTGATCTCCAAGAAGATGATGAACCCCCAGTTTGATTGGTGCGGCCAACTCCACGCCTTTTGAGTTGTTGCTCCACTTTTATGGCCATTTGCACCATCTCGTCTAGATCCAAGTAGTGCCTAAGCTCCACTTGATCTTGAATTTCCCTATTTAATCCACAAAGAAAACGTGCCATGGTCGCCTCACTATCCTCCTCAATGTTTGACCTAATCATGACTACTTCCATCTCCTTATAGTAGTCCTCAACACTCTTCACCCCTTGCCTTAAAGTTTGTAACCTCTTAAACATCTCCCTATAGTAGTGATTGGGCACAAACCTTTTTCTCATCACTCTTTTCATCTCATCCCAAGACTCAATAGGTCTCATTATACCTCCTTCTAGTGGTCACTAATTGATCCCACAAAATAAGAGCATAGTCTAAGAATTCCACCACCGCCAACCTCACCTTCTTTTGTTCGGAGTAGTGGTGACATTCAAACACAAACTCTACCCTCTTTTCCCACTCTAAATACGCCTCTGGGTTAGATTTCCCATGGAACGATGGAATTTTCATCTTAATGCTACCCATGCTACCATCTTCCCTATCCCCATCATATCTACCCCGTACGGCTTCTCTTTTTCCTCTACCGTATCCTCTACCTCTTCCATTCATACCCCAATTTTCATTTTGACTCTCCTCGTCTCCTCCCAACTCGTACTCCTCATCCTCTCTACTCAAATCCTTAGGTTTAGACTTACTCCCACTAACACCAACCTCAAGCTTATCCAACCTTTCATGTAACGATTCCATTTGGGTCGACATCATCCTACTAATGTGCCCAAACAACGCCTCCATTTGAACCTTAGACAACCCCGGGTTCAAACTATCTCCTACGTCCCTCTCCATCTAATTTTCAAATTTGTACCTGCAAGAAAACGTTAGTAGAAACAAAATAATCCTCACCCAAATGCTCACGGTCACTCCAAAAAAAAATTCACTCGTCTTTTCTCTAAAATTTTTTTTTTTTGCTCACAACAAATACTCACTACCCACTCCAAAGAAATAACACCCACACTCAAATGTTTCCACTCGAATTTGATGCTTCTCTCGAAGGTGTGCTCAAGCTTTGTATTTGAGTATATCAAACAATCAGGTTCCAACTTGTGAACAAATGCGACTGACTCACTTGGACTGTGTAGACAAGAAATTCGAATATATGAAATATATATATATATATATATATTTATATTTTTGACTGTGAGAGGCAATTGAATATGACTCTCTAAAGGAAATAGAACAAGATATCAAAAAGAAATAATGGTGAATTTTCGGAATTTTGTGTATTTTTTTTTTTTGGCTGAGTACTACTCGAAAATCCCCCAAAAAAAAAGACACCAACAAATTTCGAGAATCACAGATTCACGAAAAATACGAAGAACGGTAGAACAAACAGATCTGAAAGCGGAATTAAAGGATAATTAGATCTGCTAATAGAATGAATGATAAACTTACTTGAATTCAATTAACCTAAGCTCTGATACCAAATGATGTGAATCTTTGTACGACGAATAGCAAACACGATTAAAATCAAATCGCGCCCTTCAATTCAATAACGAACAAAGAAGCGTTGTTGTCCCGATCTTTTGAATCAAGTGTGTGTGTTGTGATTTTCACCTCTAAACTATGAAAAGTCTAGCAACAAATAATCACGAGATAAACAACCGAGATTATAACGAACCTTCGAAGACAAGTCGACGACAATCCGCACAATCACGGTCGACAAACTGCCAAAAAGTTAGAAACTTTGATAAGTTTGATTTTTGTTTGACAAAGAAAAAGCTTTAATTGTTTGAGAGAAAACTCAAGAACAATGATAAAATATCAATAACTGATCTGAATTGTGTGTAAAATTTCGTCCAAAACATATTTATATGTCAAAAAGATATAAAAATCTAGTCTCCAAAATAATTAAAACTCTAGAAAGGAGATATTCTCGCGCAGCCATCTCAGACACGGACCCCGTGTAGCCATCCGTGCCCGGGTCCGTATACACTCGGAAAATAACTTCAGCTGAAAACAAAGGACACGGACCCCGTACTACACCTCCGTGTACGGGTCCGTGTAGACACTGTCTTCGCAAATATCATAGGACACGGACCCCGTGTACTGGTCCGTGCTCGGTTCCGTGTAGGCACTGGAATTCTTCATCCTCGGCTGTAAAGGACACGGACCCCGTGTGCAGGTCCGTGTGCACATCCGTGTAGACTCGGCTGGCTCCAACAATGCTTGAATCACATTCCGCTGCCCTCCAAACGTGCTCCCATGCATCACGACCCCTTCATGCTTGCTAATGACTCCTTCTAGTGCCTCCTTGAACTTCTTTAGGCGTCCCCTCGTGATTGGTCCCTCCGGCAACTGTAAAGGATCCCATGCCTTCCTTGGCGCTTGACCACCCGTGTTCGCATCATTATCCTACTAATTAAATACAAAGAAAGGGTCAAAGGTGGTGGGGTGGAAAGGCATGCTAAGTCATCCAAGGGGCCGAAAATTATCAATACAAATGAAGGGAAATGTTTTTTAGTTACTAAATTTATTACCCTTAAAAGCTTCACATATCCCTTTAAATAATTTAGTGAACTAACCCCTTAATTAAGGAACTTAAATGAATTTATTTTTCTACTCACCTCAAGTAATTAAAATAATTCCTTAAACTTCCTTATTAACTTAAATGGACTTACTTGCTAGCTAAAATAAATTCTGGAAATGTTTTCCTAAATCTTAAATTTTATCTCTAAACTCCAACTCCAGTCCGGCCTCACTGAATTAACTGAAATGATAAAAATCAAAATACTGCATAAAATAATTAACTTAAGGAGAAGCATTTAAATACTCAGTTCAATAAAATCATTTTAAAATTTAAATACTAGAATTATGCATGGCTTTTACGTAGTCTAAGTTACGGGTTCTACATTTCCAGAACGCCTCGCGCCCGACCGGTCATATTCTACCGCCCGAGCAGTGAATAGTACAGAACCTTCGGCGCTCGAGCGGCCATATCCTATCGCTCGGGCGCGAGCCAGTTGCGAGAAAATCTTCAGTTTCCTAGTTTAGAGTTTTGATTATTTTGGTAATTAGATATCATATCTTTGATTATGTAAACAACATATGCACAAAAATTTGAACACAATTGAGATTTTATCATTGATATTTATCAAGGTTTTGAGTTTCTCTCTCAACTTTTTCAAGGCTTTGCTTTGTAAATCAAACTTATCAAAGTTTTTAGCTTTGTGGCGTTTGTCGATCGTTCTTAGTCGGATTGTCAAAGATGAGTTCTTTGAAAGTTTGTCATAATTTTGGTTGTTTATTTCGTGATTATTTGTTGCTAAACTTTTCATAGTTTAGAGGTGAAAATCACATACCCATACTTGATTCAAAAGATCGGGACAACATGAATTCTTCGTTCGTTATTGAATTGAGGGCGCGATTCTTCTTTTAATCGTGTTTGCTATTCGTTCGTACAAAGATTCACATCATTTGGTATCAGAGCTTAGGTTCATTGAATTCGAGTAAGTATCTTTCTTTCTTAAATTTTCAGATCTGTGTTATTTCTTCGTTAGTTTTCAGATCTGCTTTCTGCTCTATCGTTCTTCGTATTTTGCGAGAGTCTGTGATTCTCGAAATTTTGGTGTCTTTTTTTTTTGGGATTTTTGAGTAGTACTCAGCCAAAAAATAAAAAAAAAAATTATCTTCAAATTTCCTGTCTACGCAGTCCAAGTGAGTCGATCACATTTGTTCACGAGTTGAAACTTGATTGTTTGATAAACTCAGATACAAAGCTTGAGCCCCTTGAGAGAACTCTTGAATTTGAGTTACATTACTTGAGTGCTAGTGCATTTTCTTTGGATTGAACGGTGAGTATTTGTTGTGAGCAAAAAAAATAAGAGAGGAGAGACGAATGAATTTCTTTGGAGTGACCGTGAGCATTTGGGTGAAGAACATTTTGTTTTCTACTAACATTGTCTTGCAGGTACAAATTTGAAATTAAATGGAGAGGGAGGTAGGAGATAGTTCGAACCAAGGATTATCTAAGGTTCAAATGGAGGCGTTGTTTGGGCATTTTAGTAGGATGATGAGGAATGAATTGGAGCCCTTACATGAGAGGTTGGATAAACTTGAGGTTAGTACAAGTGGGAGTAAATCTAAGCCTAAGATGTGGGTAGGGGAGAAGATGAGGAGTATGATATGGGAGGAGATGAGGAGAGCCAAAATGAAAATTGGGGTAGGAATGGAGGAGGTAGAGGATTTGGTAGAGGAAGAAGAGAAGCAGTACGGGGTAGATATGATGGGAATAGGGAAGATGGCAATATGGGTAGTATTAAGATGAAAATTCCATCATTCCAAAGGAAATCTGACCCGGAGGCGTACTTAGAGTGGGAAAAGAGGGTAGAGTTTGTATTTGAATGTCACCACTACTCCGAACAAAAGAAGGTGAGGTTGGCGGTGGTGGAATTCTTAGACTATTCTCTCATTTGGTGGGATCAATTAGTGACCACCAGAAGGAGGTATAACGAGAGACCCAATGAAACTTGGGATGAGATGAAGAGGGTCATGAGGAAGAGGTTTGTGCCCAATCACTATTATCGGGAGATTTTTAAGAGGCTACAAACTTTGAGGCAAGGGTTGAAGAGTGTGGAGGACTACTATAAGGAGATGGAAGTAGTCATGATTAGGGCAAATATCGAGGAGGATAGTGAGGCGACCATGGCTCGTTTTCTTTTTGGTTTGAACAGGGAAATACAAGATCAAGTGGAGCTTAGGCACTACTTGGATCTAGACGAGATGGTGCAAATGGCCATCAAAGTGGAACAACAACTCAAGAGGCGAGGCGTTTGCCGCACTAATCAAGCTGGGGTTCATCATCTTCTTGGCGACCAAATGTGGTGAAACGTGAGGAGAATAAGGTGGTGACCAAGCCCAAGGTTGAGACCAAACAAGTGAAAGGGATCGATTTAGGTGTTAAAATACGCAACGGAAGTTCAAAAATTATTTTCAAGAAGAAAAACCGAACACCTCTACTAAGATGTGTAGCAAATACAAAACACGAAATGTCATACATAGGGTGTTAGAGATTTTTACCTATCAATCTCTTGAGATTGATGTAATGGCTCCAACTTAGTTGTCAAACAACTAAGCTCTTCAATGGATGACCCAATCTACAAGCTTCCTTGTTCTTGAAATCTTTCCTTTAAATTAGGTCCACCACCAACAAGCTAAATCCACTCTAATTTTGCACTAGAAAAATTAGAGCATTTTTCATTTGAGAAGAGAATGTTTTCTCAACAATTGAAGAACAAAATTTCGGTAAGAATATATAGTGAAATTTCGGCCATGACACCTTGGGAGAGAAGGAGGAAGACTTTTTTTGGTTTTTGGAAAAAGGAAAAGTAAAAAGGTGCATGTGCATACCATGCAATTAATTCAAAAGTTGTCTCCAACCCTTCACCTTCCTAGCATGCTTTTTACTTGGACTTGTAACAATTACAAGGCTCATGGACTTTAATTTAAATGTCTCAAACATATTTGAGCCTAATTAAACATTACTTGATTTACTCAAGCCCACTAGTTTAATAATTATTTCTAATTGGGCTCTACAAGGCCCAATGTTGTTTAATTAATCCAACACTTGAATTAATTTAATTATTTGGACTCTACTAGGTCCACTAGTGTTTAATTAATTCAACACTTGAATTAATTTAATTTAGTCCATAATAATGTATATGAAAATTACAATTTTCAAATACATTACTCGTTTGGCCAACTTTTAATTTAGGAACACTTCCTCAGATTAAAAGTTACATTCTCCTTATATAAGCCATACTTCTATTTTTATTTACGCTTATAAACTCCTTTATAAGCCGTTCAACACATTGAACTATTTATACTTCTCAAAGGGATCTAGAAAGTTAGCACTTGTGTGACCCTCAATGGTTCATTGATACAACTAGCCGTGGGTTCACATCTCCATGTGATTCGGGCTAAACATGTCCTTATACAAGCATACCCCAATTGCTTCATTCTTACTTATCAACTCCTTGATAACAAGAACGTCATAACTTAAGTCTGATAGTACCCAACCAATCATGTTAAACGCCTAGCAGCATCGCTTACATGATTCCCAAGGTATCAAATGATAGTGCCTGCAAGAACCATTCTATTATGGTTAGCGTACAGTACGGTCTCTTCAACTCATATATCCCGACCGATTCTAAAACCATTGTTATATCGAGAGTTGTCAATGAATCGATACTATGTGTCATGTCGTAGTTGCATCGACGGTGTAATCTATGAAACCCCTTTTATAATTACCACCATACTCTGATCAGAGATTTCATACTACATACACATAGGATATCCATACCCAAAGGTAAGCGGTGAATCCCCGACTACAATGCATCGACTGCTATATGTTTCGACAAAACACCCAACCTTGCCACATGATGACCCCTTGAGAGTCGGTAAACAAGTCAAAGTATAACGCTAGCACATAGAGTCTCAATGTTGTCCAGGGTCATAAGGACTAATGGTGTACAACCATAAACTAGGACGTTTCCACTCGACAAGTGAGAACCACTTGGAAAGTCCTTTATGGAGGGTTTTTCAGTGCACTCTACCAGGAGCACCTATCTGCATGCTCGGACATCACAATGTCCCCTACCAATGAAACATGGTACTCACATCGCAGATACTAGTCTCGAACTCGAGCGGCCTATATCCTTCTTAGCGGCGGCTGAATCGACTAGGAACTGTTTAGAATATACAGTATTCCATATATGAGTTTCATGATACTCATCATATGAGCATCTCATATTCTTTCTACTATTTGTATATTCAAGGACTTTATCTATGCAACTAGCATGGGTATACAGATAAAGAAGTGCCAAAATGATAAATTCAAATATTATTAAAATAAAGATTGTTTATACATAGAGTTTCATTGTGAACACTCGGCCAACACTTGGCTCGACGTGCACCTACTCTAACAATCTCCCACTTGCACTAGAGCCAACTACCCATATGCTTCAAACCCATCGATTCGCGATGATTCTCAAATAATGGTCCAGGTAAAGGCTTAGTTAGCGGATCAGCAACATTATCTGCGGAGCCAACTTTGTCAATCGTGGCATCTCATCTCTCCACGATCTCTCTGAGGATGTGGTACTTTCTCAATACGTGTTTGAACTTCTGATGAGACCTTGGCTCCTTTTCTTGAGCTATAGCTCCCGTGTTGTCACACAACACCGGGACAGGAGCAACTCCATTAGGAATGACGTCCAACTCTTGGACGAAATTCCTTATCCAAATAGCCTCCTTTGCTGCATCTAATGCAGCATTGTATTCGGCCTCAGTGGTGGAATCCGCAGTACTGTTTTGCTTAGAACTCTTCCAAGAGACAGCAACACCATTGAGCATGAATACGAATCCAGAGGTTGACTTCGAGTCATCGATATCGCTTTGGAAGCTAGAGTCGGTATAGCCTTCCAATTTCCGTTCTCCACCCCATAGACCAAGAACAACTTATTGGTCCTTCTCAAATACTTGAGGATGTATTTCACTGCTTTCTAATGTGGAAGACCGGGGTTCGATTGATATCTACTCACTACACTTAGTGCGAAAGCCATGTCAGGACGTGTAGATATCATCCCATACATGATGCTACCAATCGCAGATGCATATGGAATGCGTGTCATCGCCTCTATCTCTCCATCAATCTTGGGAGACATAGACTTGGATAGGGACACGCCTTGACACATTAGTAGATGTCCTCTCTTGGACTCATCCATCGAGAACCTCTTCACGATGGTATCAATGTATGTGGACTGGGTGAGACCAAGCAATCTTTTCGATCTATCTCTATAGATCTGTATTCCCAATACAAAAGATTCTTCACCCAAGTCCTGCATCGAGAACTTACTCGCTAACCATATCTTAGTTGATTGCAACATTCCTACATCATTCCCAATGAGTAGAATGTCATCAACATACAGCACCAGGAATGTCACAGCACTCCCACTGACCTTCTTATACACACAGGGTTCCTCAGGATTCTTAATAAAACCAATCTCTTTGATTGTACTATCAAATCTAAGGTTCCAACTCCTAGATGCCTGCTTTAGACCATAAATAGATCTTTGAAGTTTGCACACCATATGCTCACTTTCGATAGATGTAAACCCTTCAGGTTGAGACATGTAAATCTCTTCCTTAATATCCCCATTAAGAAAGGCTGTCTTGACATCCATCTGCCATATCTCATAGTCATACCATGCAGTTATGGCTAGAAATATCCTAATGGACTTGAACATTGCAATTGGAGAAAAGGTTTCCTCAAAGTCAACTCCTTGTCTTTGAGTATATCCTTTTGCTACCAATCGTGCCTTGAAGGTCAATACATTCCCATCCGCCCCAAGTTTCCTCTTGTAAATCCATTTACTTACACCCTATGGGAACAATTCCCTCAGGTGGATCCACGAGATTCCACACTTGGTTCGAATGCATAGAATTCATCTCAGATTCCATTGCTTCAACCCACTTGGATGAATCGGCATCAGATAACGCTTCCTTGAAGGTCCTTGGATCACATCCATGGTTAGGCTCATCATGGCCCTCTTCAAGAAGCAGACCATACCTCATAGGTGGTCTCGAGACTCTCTCAGATCTTCTAGGAGCTTGTATCTCCTCTCTTGGCTTTTCGGGTGTGGGTTCTATAATTGTGGGTGTCTCTCAAACCTCTTCGAGTTCTATCATCTCCCTTTTTCTATCCAATAGAAATTCATTTTCCAAAAAGGTCGCATTCCTAGAAACAAATGTTAGAGTAGGTGCACGTCGAGCCAAGTGTTGGCCGAGTGTTCACAATGAAACTCTATGTATAAACAATCTTTATTTTAATAATATTTTAATTTATCATTTTGGCACTTCTTTATCTGTATACTCATGCTAGTTGCATAGATAAAGCCCTTGAATATAAAAATAGTAGAAAGAATATGAGATGCTCATATGATGAGTATCATGAAACTCATATTTGTAATACTGTGTATTCTAAACGGTTCATAGTCGATTCAGCCCCCACTAAGAAGGATATAGGCCGCTCGAGTTCGAGACTAGTATCTGCGATGTGAGTACCATGTTTTATTGGTAGGGGACATTGTGATGTCCGAACATGTAGATAGGTGCTCCTTGTAGAGTGCACTGAACAACCCTCCATAAAGGACTTTCCAAGTGGTTCTCACTTATCGAGTGAAAAAGTCCTAGTTTATGGTTGTACACCATTAGTCCTTATGACCCGGGAAAACATTGAGACTCTATGTGCTAGAATTACATTTTTACTTGTTTACCGACTCTCATGATGTCATCAGGTGGCAAGGTTGGGTGTTATGTCGAAACATATAGGAGTTGATGCATTGTAGTCGGGGATTCAACGCTTACCTTCGGGTATGGATATCCTATGTGTTATCATGTGTATGTAGGTTGAAATCTCTGATGAGAGTATGGTGGTAATTATGAAAAGGGTTTCATAGAATACACCATCGATGCAACTACGACATGACACATACTATCGATTCATTGACAACTCTCGATAAACCAATGGTTGTCGAATCGGTCGGGATATATGAGTTGAAGGGACCTTACTATACGCTAACCATAATTGAATGGTTCTTGCAGGCACTATCATTTGATACCTGGGGAATCATGTAAGCGATGCTGCTAGGCGTTTAACATGATTGGTTGGGTACTATCAGACTTGAGTTCTGACATTCTTGTTATCAAGGAGTTGATAATTAAGAATGAAGCAATTGGGGTATGCTCGTATAAGGATATGTTTAGTCCAAATCACATGGAGATGTGAACCCACGGCTAGTTGTATCAATGAACTATTGAAGGGCCACACAAGTACTAGCTTTCTAGATCTCGTTGAGAAGTTAAAATAGTTCAATGTGTTGAACGTCTTATAAATGAGTTTATAAGCTTACAGAAAAATAGAAGTATGACTTCTATGAGAGAAATGTAATTTTTTTAATTTATGAATGTGATCCTAAATTAAAATTAGGCCAAGTGAATAATGTATTTGAAAATTGTGATTTTCATAAACATTATTATGGACTAAATTAAATTAATTCAAATGTTGAATTAATTAAGCACTAGAGGGCCTAGTAGAGTCCAAATAATTAAATTAATTCAAGTGTTGAATTAATTAAATAACATTGGACCTTGTAGAGCCCAATTGGAAATAGTTATTTAGCTAGTGGGCTTGAGTAAAATCAAGTAAAGTCTAATTGGGCTCAAATAAGTTTGAGACAATTAAAAAGTCAATGGGCCCTTTGTAAATGTTACAAGCCCATTAGGTTTTGCATGCTTGGGAGGTGAAGGGTTGTGGATTATTTTTGATTAAAATATTGCATGGCATGGAAGACAACTTTTTCACTTTTCCCACAACCTAGACAACACACTTCACTCTCCCAAGACATCCCCTTGGCCGAAAATTTTGAGACTAATTATCTCAAAATTTTTCTCTCAATTTTCTTTTTCAATTGTTGAGGAAAGAACTCTCTTCTCCTTGAAAAATCTTCTTATTTTTCTAGTGCAAAATAAGAAGGGTTCTAGCTTGCAAGTGGTGGGCTTGATTTTGAAGGAAAGGAGGAAGCTTGTAGATCAACTCATCCATTCATGAGCTAAAGTGTTTACACTTTTTAGTTGGAGCCATCATCAACCTCAAGAGGTTGATAGGTAATGATTTTCTCAACACCCTATGTATGACAAAGTTGAGATTTTGTATATGCTACACCTAGTACTAGGGTGGCCGAATTTTTCCATGTTAATATCGAAATTTTTGAGCTTCTGTTGTGCTTTCGGTCACCTAATACGATCCCTTTCAAGTGGTATCATGAGCTAAGGTTACTAGTTCTTGTAGCATATACATAATATTATATTGAGATCGATTTCTAACCGCATGAGAAATATTTTTTCGACAAAAACGAGGCTGAATTTTTCGGAAAATTCGGGCAGCTTGTTGCTGTCCGTTTCGGGAGTTGCTCGGGCTGCCCATTTCAGGCAGCAAGGGCAGCCCGAGGGGCTGCCGGAGCAGCCCGTACTTTAAAAATAAAAAAAATAATTTTGTTGCCGAAATCCGGCGACGGAGCTCCGGCGACGGCGATGACGACTAGGGTTTCCAAAAGTGTTTTGGATTATCAAAGTATCATGGGCCTTGAGTTGTTGGGCCATTGGATGGCTAACATATTTGTGAATTTTAAATGGGCCAAAATGTTTTTGGTGAAAAATGAGTTTTTTGGGCCCTTAAGTTTAAAATTACAAAAGTTGCAAATATTTTCTCATGAAATAAATAATTTAAGTTGGACTTTAATTATTTATAGTAAATTGTGATTTACAAGAAATTCGGTTATAAATAAATTAATTTGAAAGTAGACAAAGGTGTTTGTATACTTTGTTAATTTAGTTTGTAATCGTGGCGGTTAGTGATTGGTTCAAGATATATAATATAGGATCAATTAATTATTGTGATAATTAATGGATGGTGTATGATATGTGATATTATGCATGAAGGATGATCAAAAGCCCAAGCCCAATTTGCTAGGTGTATGCTAGGATATTTCGTGTTGAATGATTGTAATAATTATCAATTTATAAAGTGGGCTTGGTTTATGGCCCGTTCCCACCCCCCATGAGATGTATCCCTATTTGCCATGGATATTTATTTGTAAATATTAGTATAGTGGATGATCAAGATTGGAAGATGGTGGCCATGATGATTATGAAGATCGAAGACATGTAAATATTGGAAGCTAATGTAATAGTTGCATTTGCATCCCATGCATTTCCCTAGGATTGGACCTAGGCCCGTTTTTAGCTCACACGGGCCGTTAGTATAGGGGCGATTGATCATCCTTGTTTGTTTACTTTTTATAATATATGCATGATATATTTTAAATAATGAGTATGTGCGTTATTATTATGATAATAACAAAGTTGCATGAATCCGGCAAACATACGATCAAACATGGCGAGCTTTTAAATAAAATTAATGATGAGACCTTTCAAAATTAAAAACCCTTATTTTGAATAAGATTCAAAATTAATATCAAGCCCGAAAAGGGGAATTAAAAATTTGTTTATAATTTCCATGTCTTCCATCGACAATGGGTGCATGATGAACGCTACCCGTACTCGGGGCTCGGCTCATTTTATTGGGGGGGCCGTGGGTGTCGGAAAGCTGTGACATCCATTGACATGGTGATGTGAACTACGTGGAACTCCCATGATTTCGGCTCATATTATTGGGGAACTCATGGCGACCGTCCATTAAGTTTCAACATCGATGAGTAAGGCTTGACACGTGAAGATGAACGACGTCATATTATTGGGTCCTAATCAAACGTGAGACAAAAGTTTACGTAAAAGGTTGCATTGTGATGCAATTGAAAACTACCTTTTAGGAATTGTGATTGGCTGATATTATTCGGGATCATAATTTGCTAATTGGACCTTACGTACCTACTGAGGAAAGGAGTTTCCTGTTTTCACTAGAGGGTAGTGAAAATGTCAAAACAGTGGGAGCAAAAATTTATAAAGTAAAAGTCCATACTTTATATCTTACTAAATATTTTACAATAGTCATTAACATTTATCTGTTTTACTTTTCAGTACAAAATTTGACAATGTCTTCAATTCGCAATCCGCTTTCTGCCATACTCGAAAAACACGTATTAATTGGACCTAATTACCTCAATTGGCTAAGAAACCTAAAAATCGTCTTGAACTCGGAAAATATTGTATATACACTGACTGAGTCGCCCCCTGCTGAGGCTCCGACTAGCTGCTCTCCTGAGGAATTGCAGACCTACAAGGATTGGTGTGACCATGACTTGAAGGCTAGGTGTTATATGCAGGCTTCTATGAATGATGAGCTGCAGAGGCGTTTTGAGGATGCAAAGAATGCTGCTGACATTCATATGCACCTCAAGGAGCTCTTTGGTGAGCAGACTCGGCCTCTTAGGCATGCTACCGTCAAGGGGCTGATCACTATGCGCATGCGAGATGGGGCCTCGGTCCATGAGCATGGCCTTAAGATGATTGGGCTCGTGGACAAGCTCGTTAGCATGGATCTGATCTTGCCTTCGGAGTTGACCACCGACGTGTTACTCTTATCGCTGCCTAGCTCATTTGATTCTTTTGTGGTGAACTTCAACATGAACAAGATGAAGCCGACCCTTGAGGAGTTGGTGAACATGCTTGTGACCTTTGAGTCCACCATCAAGAAAGAGAAGACGGTTCTTTTTGTGGGCTCTTCATCTCGTACAAAGACCGGTCTACCTGGGAAGGGAAAGAAGCGTTCTTTCCAACGTCCCAAGAAGAACGTGCCCTTGAATAGGCAGACTCCGATTCCCGCTGTGGCAGCCACACAAGTGAAGGCTGACAAGACTGTTGACATTTGTCATCACTGCAAGAAGCCTGGACATTGGAGGCGTAATTGCAGGGAATATCTGGCCTAGAAGAGTTCTGGAAACGGTATGTTCTATATTGAAGTAAACATTTCAATTAACTCTACTTCTTGGGTATTGGATACCGGATGTGGCTCACATCTCTGTAATGATTTGCAGGCGATGGGAATAAGTAGAAGACTCGGGGAAGGTGAGACCTTCTTGAGGATGGGCAATGGAGCAAGGGTTGCTGCCAAGGCCGTAGGAGATGTTTGCTTGTATTTGAACAATGAGTTTAAGTTATTTTTGAGAGATGTTTTGTTTGTACCAGACTTGGTAAAGAACATTATTTTCATTTCTATGTTAGATAAAGATGGATTTTCTTGTTTATTAAGCAAAGGTGTTTGCAATATTTACAAGAATGAATGTTTAATTGGTACTGGAGAACTTGAAAACGATCTCTACACCTTAAAATTGAAAGATATTCCACTTAAAAATGTCCAAGCTATAACAACAACAAACAAACGCAAACAAGATACTCTAAATTCGGCACAATTATGGCATGCTCGATTAGGACATATTTCCCTAAGAAGGATGAACAAGTTAGTGGGAGTAGGCATGTCTGATATTAATGCTCTCACGACTTGTGAATCCTGTCTAAAAGGAAAGATGACCACGATTCCCTTTAAGGGCCATGTGGAGCGAGCCAAAGGGTTATTGGATTTGATCCATACCGATGTGTGCGGTCCGCTTAGCATCACCACTAAGCATGGACATGCCTACTTCATCACCTTTACCGATTACTTTTCGAGGTATGGGAATGTGTATTTGATGAAATACAAGTCTGAAGCCTTTGAAAGGTTCAAAGAATTCAGAAGTGAAGTAGAGAAGCAGTTGGGACGAAGCATCAAGACACTTCGATCGGATCGAGATGGTGAGTAATTGAGTGCCGAGTTCCAAGAGTATCTTAGGGAGAATGGGATTCTCTCGCAGTGGACTCCGCCCGCTACACCACAGTTGAATGGTGTTTCAGAGCGTCGTAACCGGACTTTGATGGACATGGTTTGGTCTATGATGGGGTTAATGAAGTTGCCGCCATCCTTTTGGGGATATGCGCTTGAGACAGCGGCACTGTTGTTGAACAATGTCCATTCAAAGGCAGTTGACAAGACACCATATGAGATATGGATGGGTAAGCCACCCAAATATTTTTATCTTAGAATATGAGGGTGCCAGGGTTATGTGAAGCAGGTAGTGGGAGATAAATTGGATAGTCGATCCATTTTATGTTACTTTGTGGGATATCCATAGAATTCGGTTGGATACTACTTCTATCATCCCCAAGACACAAAGGTGTTTGTTTCGAGGAATGCAACCTTTTTAAAAAAGAAATTTCTATTAGATAGAAATGGGGAGATGATAGAACTCGAAGAGGTTCGAGAGACACCTACAATTATAGAACCCACACCCGAAGATCCAAGAGAGGAGATACAAGCTCCTAGAAGATCCGAGAGAGTCTCGAGACCACCTATGAGGTATGGTCTGCTTCTTGAAAAGAGCCATAATGAGCCTATCCATGGATGTGATCCAAGGACCTTCAAGGAAGCGTTATCTGATGCCGATTCATCCAAGTGGCTTAAAGCGAAGGAGTCTGAGATGAATTCCATGCATTTGAACCAAGTTTGGAATCTTGTGGATCCACCTAAGGGAATTGTTCCCATAGGGTGTAAATGGATTTACAAGAGGAAACTTGGGGCGGATGGGAAGGTATTGACCTTCAAGGCGCGATTGGTAGCAAAAGGATATACTCAAAGACAAGAGTTGACTTTGAGGAAACCTTTTCTCCAGTTGCAATGTTCAAGTCTATGAGGATTTTGCTAGCCATAGCTGCATGGTATGACTATGAGATATGGCTGATGGATGTTGAGACAACCTTTCTTAATGGGGATATTAAAGAAGAGATTTACATGTTTCAACCCGAAGGGTTTACATCTATTATGCAAACTTCAGAGATCAATTTATGGTCTAAAGCAGGCATCTAGGAGTTGGAACCTCGGATTCGATAGTACAATCAAAGAGTTTGGTTTTGCTAAGAATCCTGAGGAACCCTGTGTGTATAAGAAGGTGAGTGGGAGTGCAGTGACATTCCTTGTGCTTTATGTTGATGACATCCTACTCATTGGGAATGATGTAGGGATGTTGCAATCAACTAAGATATGGTTAGCGAGTAAGTTCTCGATGCAGGACTTCAGGTGAAGCATCTTTTGTATTGGGAATACAGATCTATAGAGATAGATCAAAAAGATTGCTTGGTCTCACCCAGTCCACATACATTGATACCATCGTGAAGCGGTTCTCGATGGATGAGTCCAAGAGAGGACATCTACCAATGTGTCATGGCGTGTCCCTATCCAAGTCTATGTCTCCCAAGAATGATGCAGAGATAGCGGCGATGACAAGCATTCCTTATGCATCTGCGATTGGTAGCATCATGTATGGGATGATATCTACACGTCCTGACGTGGCTTTTGCACTAAGTGTAGTGAGTAGATATCAATCGTGTAGAACCCGTAAGTCAGTAGACGTATAAGCCATGCATAATTCTAGATTTTTAAATTTAATTGACTTCATTGCATGATTATTTTAAATGCATTTATTTGAAGTTAATTATTCATTATTTCAGTTCAGTAGTTTGATTTTTAGCATTTCAGTTATTTCAGTGAGGCCGGACTGGAGTTGGAGTTTTGAGATAGAATTTAAGATTTGAGAAATATTTCCAGAAGTTAATTTAGCTAGCAAGTAAGTTCATTTAAGTTAAAAAGAAGTTTAAGGAATTATTTAAGTTAGTTGAGGATTTTAATTTAATTATTGGAGGTGATTAAGAAATGAGCTCATTTAAGTTACTTAATTAAGGGGTTAGTTCACTAAATTAATTAAAGGATTAGTAAGGCTTTTAAGGGTTATTAAATTACTAGATAATCAATTTTCCCCCTACCATTTATCATGCATTTTCGGCCACACCCCTAGAAGAACAAACTAGGACTTGCCAACTCACCTTTGACCCATTCTTGGTTGATTAGCATGCTAATTCTTTTAGCTATTTTTCCACCTTAATTAATTAATACTAGACCACTATCCTAACCCTTGTTTGGCATGATAAAATCGGCCACTATAGTCTAGAATCACCCAAGAGATCATTTGATAGCAATTCAAAATTTAAAATTCAAATTTGGGAAGACTTGGTCTTGATATGATCCTATTTTTGTGCACCCTTCTCCTCACCTTCATAACCATCACTCCCCCTCCACCTCCACCCAAAATAAGACCCCTTTTCAGTAGAAAAAACGTGGATAACAGCTAGGGAGAAAGGGAGAAAAATCGAGAGCCAAGAAAGGTAGAGAAGCAAGCCACTCCGTCTCCTCCGCGCCGTCTCGTCTCTTCTTTTCGTTTTCTTTCGAAACGAAACTAGGCATGTCTAGATTTCTTTCAAACCTCAATCAAGTCATATTATCATTTATTTTTCAGTACATGATCATGTTGTAGCAAGCAAAAAATCGAGATCCATGTCAAAATATTTTGGAACACACATGCAGAATTTTCGACTTCCCTTGACAAGCTTCACGTTTTTCTGAGTTTTGATGGTTTCAAGTATTGGATCGACTCCAGGCTCCCAAGTCGGCTTGTATACATGTAGTAGGATGCATTAGGACCATGTTGGTCCATTCAAACCAGCCCCATACTTGCTGGAAAACCGAAATGACAGCAAGTTCCCCATAAGTGCAGAAATGTGATTCGAAAATTCAGTTTGGATGTCAAGGAGGAAGGATCTGATCTTGGCTGCCCCAAGGGCCTTTAGCCATGGTTGGATCACTTCCCTAGCATGTCTAAGACGTGACTAAGTTGCCCTTTTGGTGGCTTGGTCCATGGCCCCTCGGTTTTTAATCAAAACGTGAAAACAGCCCCCTCCCCTCTCGGCCCCTTTGGTTTTGACAGCACATGTACTTCGAGTTGGTTGGCTTGGTGTGGATCTTGGTTGGCCTATGGCCCTTAGCCACGGTTCATATCATGCCCCTAGATGTCTAGATCGTGCCATGGTCAATCAAATGGCCACTGGAACGACGCAAGACATCGATCATAGCATAAACACTACACACGCACGCATGAGGGCCCTCGGTGAGAACTTTCGGGTGGTTGCTGGAATGAGGCGAATTGTGGCTGGCCTAGGGCCCTTAGCCATGGTTCAAATCATTCCTTGGGACGTTGTGGAGAGGCTTTGGTCAGTGGTTCAAGCCCCAATGGCCAAAAGTCTCGCAAACGACGCGATGCAAGCTAGGTCGCAGCTGCTGGAAATTACAGCAAGTTGCTGAGTCGGTTCAGAGGCTCGTTCGAGTTCTTGGTTGGCTTTTAGCCCATGGCCTTGGACTGGACAGTGCCTCATTGAGTTAGGAAGGTCATGTTTTGGACCGTTCGTCATCTGGATCATTTTTGAGGTCGTACGAGAATTTACGGTGCAATGTGCCAAATTGACTCTCGAAAGAGCGTTTCGTGTTTTGGCCTCCATTTCACCTAGATTTCGACCCTATCATTTTAGGAACATTATTTTATGATTTTTCAGCGTATTTTAATCATGACTATACGTCGGTTCAGTGTCGGTTCATGTTGGCTCGGAGTCATGATTAAATGCGAAGTCATTAGGCGTCATAGTCGCATCTTTTGAACGTAAATTGCATAGTTGGTCAAGTTTAAGCTATTGCATAATTTTCATGGCACAGTTAGGTTGCAGCGAGCCTGGGAACGATCCAATCCAATCCAGTTGGTAAAATTACAGGAATTTTCATTATGCCAGTTAATTATTTTACGTGCATTAAACAGAAAATGATTATTTTTGAGATTTATGCGATATGGCTTGTGGTTCATTCACTATGTGGGAGTGTTATTTTATACGGTCGCCAGTGACCGATCAGTTCAGTATGGTACCACCCGGTCGCCAGTGACCGGCCAGCTCAGTTCAGTTTCAGCCTCCCCGGTAGCCAGTTACCGATCAGTTCAGCTTAGTGCAGTGGCCACAGGCGTAAAACATAATCTCAACAGAAAATTTTACCAGATATTTCAGTACAGGCTCCAAGGAGCAAACATTTTTACTGTGATTATCAGTTCAGTTATGCACGTATTATAATTGCTCAGTACAGATTATTTTCAGTATGCCTCAGGACAGGATATGTTCACTCATGCATATTTTAAATTCAGATTTTTACTCGTTAGATGCGATTTATGCATGCTGAGTCTTTAGGCTCACTAGAATTGATTGTTGTAGGTACTGATGAGGCCAGGGCCGAGGGTGGGGACCAGTGAGCCAGCTTGGGTCGGCAGTAGTGGCACCCGAGGACCTCAGTGCAGCAGTTGTTATTTTTTTCCGCAAATAATTTTATCAGTCGTTGGATATTTTTAAATCGTTGTTGTTGGCAAAACTTTAATTTTCTTCCGCTGCAATATTTTGAAATATTGAACTTGATTCACCAGTGATTTTATGAATGAGGCCATTTAAGTTCTTTTAAAAAGAAAAATTTTTAATTTTCCGCAAATTTTCAAGAAAGGAGTTTTAGGCCCTTCACAGTTGGTATCAAAGCCAGGTTCTGTATAGGGTTTCACTACTACTGACCGCGAGAAGCTCACGAAGCCACGCCTTTGGTCTGTAAGTTTTTCAGTTCAGCATTTTGTTCAGCATTTCAGTTAAAGCATGAATTATTTTGTCAGCATGCTTCCAGATTTTCAGTATTTCAGTGTTCATTTAAAATAAAGTATGGAATTATGCATGTTAGTTACGTATGGGTTATGTTGGAACAGTATGCCCCCTAGACGCATTTTAGAGCGCAACAGAGAGGAGGAGCCTCGCCGAGAAGACAGGGAGTAGCGTAGACAAGAGGGAGACCTACCACCTCCTCCACCGCCCCCACCGGACATGAGTGCCCAGATGTTAGCTGGGATGGCACAGTTCTTCGCACAGTTTGCGGGGGGCAATGCCGCAGCCGCAGCCGCAGCCAGGCCGACAGGGCCCGAGGCTGTGTATGAGCGATTCATGAAGATGCGCCCGAAGGAATTCTCTGGGGCATCTGACCCCATGGTTGCCAAGGGATGGATCAAATCCCTCGAGGTTATCTTCGATTTTATGGAGCTGGGGGACGCAGACCGAGTCCAATGTGCCACATACCTGTTCACTGGAGACGCCCGCTTATGGTGGGAAGGAGCTTCGGTAGCCCTGACATTGGCTACACTTTCTTGGACCCGCTTTACGGAGGTTTTCTACTCCAAGTATTTTGCTGAGGAGGTTCGCACCAGGCTGACCACCGAGTTCATGAGCCTGAGGCAGGGAGATATGACGGTTACGGAGTTTATCCGTAAGTTCGAGAGGGGCTGTCACTTTGTGCCCCTGATAGCGAATGATGCCAGAGCCAAGCTGATGCACTTCCTGGTGGGTTTACGGCCGATCTTGCGCCGGGATGTTAGGGTATCTGACCCTGCTACTTATGAGGTTGCCGTCTCCAAGGCCTTAGCCGCAGAGCAGGATCTGCGGGATATCGAGAGGGATCGCCAGGGCAAGCGCCCAGTCTAGGCACCGCACCGCCCTCCTCCTCATCAGCATCAGCAGCAGAATAAGAGGCCTTTTCATGGACCGCCCAGGAACCGAGGCCAGCAGCAGCAGCGGGGACGCCCAGCCCCGAGGACTCAGGAGCACCCAGTCTGTCCCAGGTGCTCACGTCGCCATCCTGGAGCATGTATGGCTGGCTCAGGAAAGTGTTTTAAGTGTGGCAGGCCAGACCACATGTTGCTGCAGTGTCCTCAGAGGAATCTGCCTACCCAAGGCAGAGTTTTTTGCTCTCCATGCCGCGGAAACCAACCCGGAGACTATGTTGTTGACAGGTACCTCTAAACTTTAAGTTATTCTTCGAATTTCAGCATTTTGGGAATCGGGATTTAGATTTTGAACTTAGAACTGTTATAGGATTGCATGCTCTACTCAGATTTATTTCGGGGAAATTAAGCTAGAGGAACCTAGACCTTTGCATGTCTATAAGTTTAGATCTTGTAGTGGGATTCAACTTAGAGCTCCGCTCTTTCAGGGAGAATTTTTATATCTGGTTCCGCTACCAAGGCCTTGATAGATTCAGGGGCCCCTGACTCGTTTATTTCGGAGATCTTTGCAAACTTTCTCAAGATCCAGACCATTGGGCTAGATACAGCCTTTTCAGTAGTGTTGCCGTCAGGCGAGGAGATGGCAGCTACCAATGTTATCCGAGATATAGACCTTGAGCTGCACGGTAATCTTGTTTATGCGGATCTGATTGTGCTACCGATGCCGGAATTTGACATCATCCTAGGGATGGACTGGCTATTGAGGAACAGAGTGTTGATAGACTTCCAGCGGAGATCCGTTCTTGTCCGACCGCCTGGAATGGAGCAGTCCTTATTTGAGCCGGACAGGTACTTTCCTTTACCGCGCATTATTCCTTATGTTCAGGCTAGGAAGCTCATGCATAGAGGGTGTCGGGCATTTCTAGCAACCTTTTTATCTGTCCCCGAGGAACCCAGCTAGTCAGCCTCAGATGTTCCGGTTGTCAGAGATTTCTTAGACGTTTTTCCCGAAGACGTCTCTGGTATGCCACCAGAGAGAGAGGTGGAGTTTTCCATTGAGCTTATGCCAGGTACGGCTCCGATATCCAAAGCGCCGTACCGTCTAGCACCGACAGAGATGGCAGAGCTTAAGAAGCAGATTCAAGAACTTCTCGACAAGGAGTTCATTCGCCCGAGCTTTTCTCCATGGGGCGCGCCAGTCTTATTCGTGAAAAAGAAGGATGGCACGATGAGGCTTTGCATTAACTACCGGGAGTTGAACAGGGTTACAGTGAAGAATA